>NC_138120.1:2232500-2410000 GCF_964146895.1 Miniopterus schreibersii | reverse complement strand
TCTGTGTGTGTCTGTGTGTGTCTGTGTGTGTCTGTGTGTATCTGTGTCTCTGTGTGTCTGTGTCTCTGTGTGTCTGTGTCTGTGTCTGTGTGTGTCTGTGTGTGTCTGTGTCTGTCTGTGTGTGTCTGTGTCTCTGTGTGTCTGTGTGTGTCTGTCTGTGTGTGTCTGTGTGTGTCTGTGTGTATCTGTGTCTGTGTGTGTCTGTGTGTGTCTGTGTCTGTGTGTGTCTCTATCTGTGTCTGTGTGTGTCTGTGTGTGTCTGTGTCTCTGTGTGTCTGTGTGTGTCTGTCTGTGTGTGTCTGTGTGTGTCTGTGTGTGTCTGTGTGTGTCTGTGTCTGTGTGTGTCTGTGTCTGTGTCTGTGTGTGTCTGTGTGTGTCTGTGTCTCTGTGTGTCTGTGTGTATCTGTGTCTGTGTGTGTGTATCTGTGTCTGTGTGTGTCTGTGTGTGTCTGTGTCTGTGTGTGTCTGTATCTGTGTCTGTGTGTGTCTGTGTCTGTGTGTGTCTGTGTCTCTGTGTGTCTGTGTCTCTGTGTGTCTGTGTCTGTGTCTGTGTGTGTGTGTCTATGTGTGTGTCTGTGTGTGTCTGTGTGTATCTGTGTCTCTGTGTGTCTGTGTCTCTGTGTGTCTGTGTCTGTATCTGTGTGTGTGTGTCTATGTGTGTGTCTGTGTGTGTCTGTGTGTGTCTGTGTCTGTGTGTGTCTGTGTGTGTCTGTGTCTCTGTGTGTCTGTGTGTGTCTGTCTGTGTGTGTCTGTGTGTGTCTGTGTGTGTCTGTGTGTATCTGTGTCTGTGTGTGTCTGTGTGTGTCTGTGTCTGTGTGTGTCTGTGTCTGTGTGTGTCTGTCTGTGTGTGTCTGTGTGTGTCTGTGTGTGTCTGTGTGTATCTGTGTCTCTGTGTGTCTGTGTCTCTGTGTGTCTGTGTCTGTATCTGTGTGTGTGTGTCTATGTGTGTGTCTGTGTGTGTCTGTGTGTGTCTGTGTCTGTGTGTGTCTGTGTGTGTCTGTGTCTCTGTGTGTCTGTGTGTGTCTGTCTGTGTGTGTCTCTGTGTGTCTGTGTGTGTCTGTGTGTATCTGTGTCTGTGTGTGTCTGTGTGTGTCTGTGTCTGTGTGTGTCTGTGTCTGTGTGTGTCTGTCTGTGTGTGTCTGTGTGTGTCTGTGTGTGTCTGTGTGTATCTGTGTCTCTGTGTGTCTGTGTCTCTGTGTGTCTGTGTCTGTATCTGTGTGTGTGTGTCTATGTGTGTGTCTGTGTGTGTCTGTGTGTGTCTGTGTCTGTGTGTGTCTGTGTGTGTCTGTGTCTCTGTGTGTCTGTGTGTGTCTGTCTGTGTGTGTCTGTGTGTGTCTGTGTGTGTCTGTGTGTATCTGTGTCTGTGTGTGTCTGTGTGTGTCTGTGTCTGTGTGTGTCTGTATCTGTGTCTGTGTGTGTCTGTGTCTCTGTGTGTCTGTGTGTGTCTGTCTGTGTGTGTCTGTGTGTGTCTGTGTGTGTCTGTGTCTGTGTGTGTCTGTGTCTGTGTGTGTCTGTGTCTGTGTCTGTGTGTGTCTGTGTGTGTCTGTGTCTCTGTGTGTCTGTGTGTATCTGTGTCTGTGTGTGTCTGTATCTGTGTCTGTGTGTGTCTGTGTGTGTCTGTGTGTGTCTGTGTGTATCTGTGTCTCTGTGTCTGTGTGTATCTGTGTCTGTGTGTGTCTGTATCTGTGTCTGTGTGTGTCTGTGTCTGTGTGTGTCTGTATCTGTGTCTGTGTGTGTCTGTGTCTGTGTGTGTCTGTGTCTCTGTGTGTCTGTGTGTATCTGTGTCTGTGTGTGTCTGTATCTGTGTCTGTGTGTGTCTGTGTGTGTCTGTGTGTGTCTGTGTGTGTCTGTGTGTATCTGTGTCTCTGTGTGTCTGTGTCTCTGTGTGTCTGTGTCTGTATCTGTGTGTGTGTGTCTATGTGTGTGTCTGTGTGTGTCTGTGTGTGTCTGTGTCTGTGTGTGTCTGTGTGTGTCTGTGTCTCTGTGTGTCTGTGTGTGTCTGTCTGTGTGTGTCTGTGTGTGTCTGTGTGTGTCTGTGTGTATCTGTGTCTGTGTGTGTCTGTGTGTGTCTGTGTCTGTGTGTGTCTGTATCTGTGTCTGTGTGTGTCTGTGTCTCTGTGTGTCTGTGTGTGTCTGTGTCTCTGTGTGTCTGTGTGTGTCTGTCTGTGTGTGTCTGTGTGTGTCTGTGTGTGTCTGTGTCTGTGTGTGTCTGTGTCTGTGTGTGTCTGTGTCTGTGTCTGTGTGTGTCTGTGTGTGTCTGTGTCTCTGTGTGTCTGTGTGTATCTGTGTCTGTGTGTGTCTGTATCTGTGTCTCTGTGTGTCTGTGTGTGTCTGTGTCTGTGTGTGTCTGTATCTGTGTCTGTGTGTGTCTGTGTGTGTCTGTGTGTGTCTGTGTGTATCTGTGTCTCTGTGTCTGTGTGTATCTGTGTCTGTGTGTGTCTGTATCTGTGTCTGTGTGTGTCTGTGTCTGTGTGTGTCTGTATCTGTGTCTGTGTGTGTCTGTGTCTGTGTGTGTCTGTGTCTCTGTGTGTCTGTGTGTATCTGTGTCTGTGTGTGTCTGTATCTGTGTCTGTGTGTCTCTGTGTCTGTGTGTATCTGTGTCTGTGTGTGTCTGTATCTGTGTCTGTGTGTGTCTGTGTCTGTGTGTGTCTGTGTCTCTGTGTGTCTGTGTCTCTGTGTGTCTGTGTCTGTATCTGTGTGTGTGTGTCTATGTGTGTGTCTCTGTGTGTCTGTGTGTGTCTGTGTCTGTGTGTGTCTGTGTGTGTCTGTGTGTCTGTGTGTGTCTGTGTCTGTGTCTGTATCTGTGTCTGTGTGTGTCTGTCTGTGTGTGTCTGTATCTGTGTGTGTCTCTGTGTGTCTGTGTGTGTCTGTGTGTGTCTGTGTCTGTGTGTGTCTGTGTGTGTCTGTGTGTGTCTGTGTGTGTCTGTGTGTGTCTGTCTGTGTGTGTCTGTATCTGTGTGTGTCTCTGTGTGTCTGTGTGTGTCTGTGTGTATCTGTGTCTGTGTGTGTCTGTGTCTGTATCTGTGTCTGTGTGTGTCTGTGTCTGTGTGTGTCTGTGTCTCTGTGTGTCTGTGTCTGTGTGTGTCTGTGTCTGTGTGTGTCTGTGTCTCTGTGTGTCTGTGTCTGTATCTGTGTCTGTGTGTGTCTGTGTCTGTGTGTATCTGTGTCTCTGTGTGTCTGTGTCTCTGTGTGTCTGTGTCTGTATCTGTGTGTGTGTGTCTATGTGTGTGTCTCTGTGTGTCTGTGTGTGTCTGTGTCTGTGTCTGTGTGTGTCTGTGTCTGTCTGTGTCTGCGTCTGTGTCTACTTTAAGCCCCTTCTCCCTGCAGCCTTGGATTATTGCTTCCGGGTCGCCCCCCGGGACTCACGGGGACCCGTCCTTCCCTGACAGGGACCTCTGGGACGAATCACGCCGGAGCCCCTAGTTGCTCAGCTGTGAAATGGACCCGATAAGCTAACCGGTGTGGCTGTAAAGAGTAAATTTAAAACAAAAAAGCACGACAAGTGGGTTCTCATACCACAAAGCCCTGTACACACGTGGGCGATGGATAATATTTAGTAAGTAATGAACGAATACGCCCTGGCCGGTGTGGCTCGGTTGGTCGCGCGTCACCCAGGCGCCAGGAGGCGGCCGGTTCGATTCCCAGCCAGGCGCATGCCAGGGCTGCGGGCTCCCTCCCCAGTAGGGGGCGCTCAGGAGGCGGCCCGCGTTTCCTCTCTCTCCCTCCCTCTCCCTTCCTCTCTCTCTCAAAATCAATAAGCTATTCTTTAAAAATAAAAAATAAAAGATCCATACGAATGCAGCACTGGTCAGCACCCGGTGTGTCCGCCCGCCGCAGCTGTTCCTGCAGGCTCAGTCGCTCGCACCCGTCCTGCGTTCGGTTCTTTCCCCTCCCTCTCCCCTCTGTTCACGGGCCGTGTGCTGACCCGCGGCTGGGATGTCTCGGGACCTGGATCTCGTCCCCGTTTGGCCCTGTCCAGGCCTCGGATGTCACCCGTCTCCACCACGGCCCTTCTCTTCTGAAAGTAGCGGGATGATTCCGACCGAAACGATGATAATTCACGTCCCTTTTTTAGTGGCATGAAAAGCATTCTTTCACTGGGCGGCTGCAGTGACCGTTGGCGATTTTCTGAGAACCTCAGTTGACCGATGATGTGGCCCAGAGAGTCGTTTTGTTTGGGGTTTGGCTTCCGTGGCGCCCTGGATCTTATCTCCACGGCGATTCGGCTTAGCCCCGCAGACTGGAAGGTGATTCCCTCCCAAGTGCACACGTTGGATCCCAGCTCCCCTGTGGTGGTGTCAGGACGTCCGGCCCGTGGGAGGCCGTGAGGCCACGAGGGTGAGGCCCCGCGAATGCGGTTAGTGCCCTTGGAAAGGACGCCCCCAGAGAGCTCTTGCCCTTCCACTGCGCAGGACACAGAAGCGGGTGCTCAGCAGACCCCGAATCTCCTGACCCCTAGACTTCGGAGCCCCCAGGAGTGTGAGAAATAAATTCCTGTGGTGTCTAAGCCACGCAGGGTATGGGTTTCCTCTGGCAGCTCAGGAGGCCCGAGAGAGGAAACGGTCACCGAGCCGTCGGCTGCTGCTGCAAGAAATGCCTGCCGGCGAGACGGGGGTCACGGGCGGGGGTCAGAGACTTCTGGGGTGCCTGCTAGAAACATTTCCACAGACGGTTCTGCGGAGGCCCCAGAGGGAAAGGAGGGGAGCGGGAGAGCCTCCGGCTCCTGAGGATCCCGAGTGGTCCTGAGTGGGCAGGACAACGGCAGGTGGCGGCCGGTCCACGGAGGCCTCAGGTGGAAGTGAGATGTTCTCAGACAGGACAGGCCGTCCTCAGACAGAGCGGCAGAGCTTAGCCCAGTCGTGTGTCTGTCCTGGCATTTCGTGGGAGGCGGGGTTGGTGGGAAGAGAAACGGTTTTTATTTTTTCTTTCTCCGTCCCTCCCTCCCTTCTACTCTCTAAAAATCCTCAGGTGAAGATTAACCAAAAAAAAAAAAAACACACCAAAAAACCAAAATAAAGTCACACCTCACATCCGTCGCTAAGCAAGATGATTTTGAGACGCGCTGGGCGCCGCTTGTCTGTTTCATAGAAAGCGCCGAACGCTCCGTGTCTGAAGCGGAGGCCCCGCGTGGCCTGCGGTGGTCTTCGGGCCGACGTGCATCCCCGGGCAGATACGCCGGGCGGCCTCCGTGCGGAGCCCTGTCTGTCTTGCGGAGAAGCATCCTGCCCCCGTTCCTGCGACGTCCTGAGTCCCCTTGCGCGTCGCGGGGGCTCCTGCAGCCAGATCTCGCATCCAGCCGCCCGGAGGTGAGACGACGCCAGAATTCAAGATTGGCCGCTGTCTTGGGGAGACCGGGGAAGATAAATCGGAATCCGTCTCTGAATTCCAACGACGCCAGCAGGTTCTGAGTAAACGGCCGGCTTCTCGCGAAACTGCGCCGTAAACTTGGGCGTAGACGACACGTGTTCAGAATGCATTCCTAAGGGAGCCGGGCTGTGTAATTCTCCAAACACCCCTTTTCTCTCAAACGCGAGGGGAAGACAGCCGGTGAGAATGTGAGCTGTGCATGCACTTGGCGGTCTTTTACAGGCTCGCTCCGGGACGCCGCTGACGTTTATTTGTGTCGTGGCCTATTTAGTAAGCACGCAACGAACCCCAAACCCGAGCTTTACCGTTCGGGTGACGCTGAAGGTGCTGAGCCAAAGGATGGGGCCTGGGAGGGAGGGCGCTGCTTTCCGCGTCGGTAGGGCCAACCCACACAGTCGGGGGGCCCGGGGGGCTCAGACACCCCCACGGAGAACCTCTGCTCGGGATGTATTGAGATTTCTCGCTGAGAACAACCCCACTGGGAGAACCCCGAGGAAGACAGGTAACAGTTACAGGGTGTAGGCCTCCTGTTCCTGGGGGGCCTTAGAACGTCAGTGTATCTCCTTCCTTAGAAAATCCTGTTTCCTTGCAACAAAGTTGCCGTGAGCAGACCACGAGCAGCCGCTCGCTCCGTCCTCAAGTATCGAAAGCTAATTTCCCACGAAACCTGCTTCGGTCCGCAGAGCGGCAGCCGGCGTCAGGGCGGACACCCCCCCCCCCGATCGGGAGGTGACAGGCGCTTCCCGGCCCCCGCGCCCCGCGGCACGCACGGCGACTCTCACCGTCACTCTCGGCAGGACAGTAATTGGACAGCGTTTCTCAGCCAGACACGTCGGGAGCCCCGAGCCCTGACTGGCGAACCGCACATTAGACTCTGACACACGGAAAGAAACCGCGTAATTCTGGTTCTGAGAGGACGGTTTTTTTTGTTTTTGTTTTTTTTTTTTTGCAGTGACATGAATCACGGTGTTTATAGCGTCTGGTTGTGTGAAGACCCGTGAGCACTGTCATTTCCCAATGTGTGCGCTGGCCGCGAATCTTCCCGTGGCTGCCGTGGACGGGTGCGTTCCCCGAGTGCCTCCGGGAGGCAGCCAGGCCGCACTTAGAAGACACGCCTGGGGGCGTAATGTTTTAAAGCTGCAGCTAATTGTTGCCTTGCCCTGCCTAATGCCAGCAGGTTCATGTCCCACCGGCCGGAGGGTCACGGAGGCGGCCTGGCCCCTCGCCGCGGAGGGGGGAGCAGCAGGGGCGTTCAGCCCTAGGCGGGTGCAGAGGGGCCGACACTGACCTGACTGGTTCCCGCGCCGTGGAGCAGGAAGACCCTCCCCTCGGGGGGCTTGGGCAGTGGGGAGCCGGGAGACCCGTCGGAGGAGCGGACCTGCCCCAGGAAGCGGCCGCCCCGTCCCGCACACGGCGCAGACATCAGGGCTTCCCGCCGCGTCCGCTGGGATTGTCCTGCGGAGGCCCGGCTGCGGCCTGCCTGGCTCTGCCCTTTCGTCTCACTCCAGATGCACAGCCTTTGAGAGCTGACCTCGGAAATCACGGCCCTGACACTGCTTCCCGGGGGCAGCGCCCTCGGAGGCCTCACCAGCACGGACCCAGTGACTCGCCAGCCTGTTTGGGGGCCAGCGTGCCTATTTCCAAGTGCGCCCAAGGGAACCCTCGCGAGTAACGTGTGCACGCCCGACACGCTCAAGAAGTTCCGCGTAACTGAACTCGCATCTTGTAACAGCCGGGCTGTCTACAGTCAAAATGCCCAGTTTGCTCAGGGGAAGTCGAGGGACATGAGAACACGGCACTGTACATCTCTCTCGCTAATATATATATGTATTTATTATGTTCATATATATCTTATATATATATTAGAGAGAGGGAGACATTGATGTGAGGGAAACATTGCTCTCCTGCAAGGCCGGGATGGAACCCACACCCTGGGCATGTGCCCTGACCAGGAATCGAACCAGGGCACAGACGATGCTCGACCACTGAGCCACACCGGCCAGGGCTGTCCTACCTCTTTAGGGTCTTTTCACAGACTCACTGTATTATCTTCGACTTAAGCGTGTCCCATTGGGCACTCGAAATATGCGTAACTTATTTAAATTTTGTGTAGCAATTCAAAAAAAAATTTTTAAGAAACATAGACTTCTGTAGCAACCTGTCGCCTGAGCGTGGCTGCCTGGGTTAACGAGCCATTTCTCTCTTCCCCCGCCCAGGTCCTCTTGGCCAGCAGCTTCGTGCCCATCTATGCAGGGCTGAGACCCGTGGAGTACAAAGGGCAGGTAATGTTCCCGTAACCGACGAATTGTCAGGAATTCCCGTATCGACACAGTTCCTTTATTTTTTTTTTTAATTTTATATATCTTTATTGATTTCAGAGAGAGGCAAGGAGAGGGAGAGTGAGAGATAGAAACGTCAATGATGAGAGTCATTGATCGAGCCCACAACCCGGGCATGTGCCCTGACCGGGAATCGAACCCCGATCGCCTGGATCCTAGGTCGACGCTTGACCGCTGAGCCACGCCCGGCCAGACTCGACACAGTTCCTTTAGAGAATCCAATTTTATCCTGATTTGTTCTGGCGGCTCCCAATCCATGTATAGGATTTCTTTCTATACAGAGTTTTTGTTTCTGATGACACAGAGTAAGAATCACATCCAGGAGCTGTGGCCCCTTATTATCACGATCTTGGCGTTGCGAATGGATGACTGGGATGCTCCTTTTCACATCTACATAAAATTCATGCTCTTTTTTTATTTTTATTGGGGAAAGTCCCAGTCCCAGTCCCTTCTGGCCAGAGGTTCAATGTAAACATACTGCCTGTTTTCCTGTATTGGACATAAAGGGCTCCAGGACCATGACCGCAGGCCCGGGGCCAGCAGCGGGCTTTGCTTTGAGCACATTTTGCTGGGAGCGTTTTTGTGCTTTTGACCTCCCCTTTCCTCTGAGGATGATGGTGCCACATGCTCAACAGGCCCAGGGCAAGACCAGCATGGGCCGAACGGCGGATTCTTGTCCTGGAGGGAGGTCGGGGATTCCTGCGAGCTCCTGGCCGCAGCTCCCAGCTGGTGGAATGTGGCCCCTGAGGGGGGAACGCGGGAGTGACCTGCAAGGACATGTAGCAAATAGCAGACATGCCTGCACAGAGCTGTTTAAAACGCAGGCCTCTGCGCTATCCGTAGCTCACGAAGTGTCAACTATCCCCGCTTTTATTTTTTTAAAATATTTTTTAATTGATTTTTTTTAGGTTTTTAGAGAGAGAGGAAGGGAGAGAGAAAGAGAGAAACATCAATGAGAGAGAAACGTCGATGGGCCGCCTCCTGAGCGCCCCCTACTGGGGATCGAATGGCCTGACCAGCAATCAAACCAGCAACCTCTAGGTGCATGGGTCACACTCAACCACTGAGCAACACCGGCCGGGCTATTTCTACTTTTCATGTAGAGGTGAAACGAGCGATTGCTGCCTGATTGCTGTTTCCAGAAATTCTGCTGGAATCCCCCGGGGTGAAGGTGTGGTTTGGGGAGCCCTGTGGTGCATGAGACTGTATGTCACTCAGGAGGAAGATGCCACACGGAGGGTGCCCGGGCTGCTGTGCCAGGGTGGCCCGGAGCAGGTGACACTGCACATTTAATCAAGCACTTGGGAAGATGTGTGCTTCCTAGTCATTTATCCAATCAGAGCAGCTAAGGAGACCAAACAGAATTTGGAAACAACGTTTCCTGAAACAGCCGTCATTAACGGCAGCAAATTGGGACGCTTTCAGCTTAGCCACCCGGGTGGCCTCTGTCCTCAGTAGAAAAGTCAGGTGAGCTCCTGCTTAAGGTGTCCGACACGTGGCAAGGGCTTCTCTCTCCCCTCCCTTGATGAAATCTATGCACATTTTACATCATTTTTGGCGAGACATTCTATTGAGAACGTGAAACAGAATTTTGGAAGGTGCCTTTTACTTTTTTCCTGCTAGATGTTAGCCTGTTCTAGAAATTGGTGTCCACGCCCAAAAACCAGAAGAAAAAAAAAAAGAAAAGGGAGCTCTGGGGCAATAGGGCACAGAAGCAGATATTTGGGGGCCTTCTTGTGGTAACCCTCCTTTATTCAGTGTTTACACAGCCGCACACACATATAGGGTGTCCCCCAAAATGCACACACGCTTTTTTCCTGATTGCTCAATGGACGTTCCTTTCTTTTCAGATTTAACCCATTGTAATGAATAATTATTCCAAATGTGTGCATTTTTTGGGACACCCCGTATGGGCGTGCATGGACATGTAGCTCATATACACACAGGTGACTGTGCCGTGTTAAATGCACACAAACATACGGATATGTGTCCACATAATCCATGTAACATCATTACGTCATAATGTGTGTTATGTTCTTTTAAAAATAATGACAGTACAGAGATCTTCCAGGCCGGGTTCATTTTCATCTAACCTACCCATGTTTTCTCCCCGACCAAAAGGCAATTCAAAAAAAAAAAAAAATGTTCAATCCGTTTTCACTGTTTATTTAGTTTTATTTCCTTTCAGAGAGTGGGCAGCCGCCCAAGGCCGTTGTAAACAGTGCGGTACTCATCTCATAGTCCCCGGCGTTAGAAATAACAAGTAAGAAAGACATTTAAAAAAAAAAGACGCCGGAGAGAAAGGGCGTGAGCCGCTTTAACTGACTTCCGGACGTTGTGTCGTAACCGCCTCTGCCCCCTCGCTTCACCTCTGGGCTGCGTAGCCGGCTTCGCTTTCCCACATCACCTTCCGATGTTCACGTGAAACTCAGTGTACAGGCTTCTTTGTGAAGGCTTCTCGACCATGACCGGACCCCTTAAAAAATATTCTTATTTTGCGTATCAGTTGAAGGATCTTTCAATGACAGATACGCCTTGCGGAACTCGCACCTGTTTTGTGTGTTTGCTTATTGCTGGAGCCGAGTACGTCTTGACATCAGCTCAAGGCTGGGTTGAGGCCCTGCCTCGAAATACAGAGTGAGGGACGTGGTGCTGTGTCTGCCGCCCACCCAGCATCTCCTGCTGCAGGAGCCTCCAGAGCTTCCCACCTGCTCTGTCCACCCCTCTCCTCCCAGCGTGGCTCTCGTGGCTCCCATGGCTCCCGTGGCTCTCGTGGCTCCCGTGGCTCCCGTGGCTCCCGTGGCTCCCGTGGCTCTCGTGGATCTGAGCGCCCAGGCTGCCTTCTCAGCGGCGCTGCTTTCTAGGGAGCACCTCCCGTTCTATTTGGCTTTATAACCTCATGTGCTCGGGAGCCGCTTAGGAAGGAGAAGGATTTCCGGTGGTTCCGTTTCAGTTTGCAGCGGAAAATGCTGATTTCCAGTTTGCATAATGAAATTGAAATGTGTTGCCCAGGGGCTGAGCATCGCCCCGTGCTCCAGGGAGCCGACGGTCCCCTTCCCGGTCAGTAGGGGGCGTGCAGGACGCAGCCCATTGATGTTTCTCTCTCTCCCTCTCCCTCCCTCTCCCTCTGAAAAAATCAACCTAAAAACATTAAAAAATAACTAAATAACTAAAATAGTTTAAAAAATTGAAATGTGCTGTGGTGGGGGATGGTGTGTCCCGTGTCAGAGGTGAACCTGGCCTTCCCCGCTGGTCAGGAACGCGTCCCAACCCAGTTCCACGTGGCTTCTGACGCATGTAAGTCATCAGGACAAACTGAGGGCCGTCGTATCCAAAACGACCGAGCTGAGGCTTCTTAGCCATTGGAAGCTTCCCCGGTTCTGCCAGGTTCTGCTCATATGGGCCTGTGATATGGGTGCAAACATCTGTTTAGCTTCCAGAACAAAATCCCTGTTGGATGAGCCCCGGATACGTAGTAATTTAAGAGCATATCCCAGGCCCGGGCTGCGTGAGGACAGAGCCCTTCCCTCCCCGTCGGCGCCGGGTGGTGGCCGCCCGTTGACCGAGGGCGTTTCCTTCCACAGAAGTGGGTGGACGGCGGCCTCACCAACAGCCTGCCCGTCCTGCCCGTGGGCCGCACGGTGACCGTCTCGCCCTTCAGCGGCCGGCTGGACATCTCCCCGCGGGACAAGGGGCAGCTGCCCCTCTACGTCAGCATCGCCCAGCAGGACATCGCGGTGAGTCACGGTGCTGCCTGGCGTTTGCAGACTTCACCCAGAATTTTCCACGCGCCCCCCAAACTGGGGGAACCCATCCATACTTTTCTGCACAAACGACATCTTCTCAGTGGTAATTTTTTTTTGTTTTTTTTTTTAACACTTTACATTGTGCCTCCTGCATATGGACCTCAGCACCTGTGGACTGAGTGTGTTAAGTCTGACGGCTTAATACCCGTCTATCGGGAAACCCGTTCTGTTGCTTCAATTCTTTCTCGTGTCCATACACTTGGCAGGATTTCGGGGCCCTAAAAGGTTAGATCATTTATTCATTTCAAAGGCGACAGTCATTGAGTATATAAAGATATTGAAGAAAAACGTAGGGACTCAGCTGAATAATTTACATGAAAATATTAATTGCCTTCCTCTAGCTCTCCACGGGGGGGGGGGGGGGTGAATGCCGGAGACATTTGCCGGCGTCTGGAGCCACGAGTGGCTGTCACATCTGGGAGGTGCTGTTGGCACCTGCTGGGTGGAGACCAGGGGTGCCGCTCAACGCCCTGCGGTGCACAGGGCGGCCCCTCCGCAAGGGAGAACCGGGCCCCAAACACCCCTGGGACCCAGGCTGAGAAACCGTCCTCCCATCTACGGGTGGCGTTAACTGTTCGCGCTGAATGTCTTCCTCCTGACTTTTTACTTTATCGCAAACCGTGCCCACGAGGAGAACGCTTATGCTACAGACGCGACATATGGACACCTCCCTGTCCCGTAAAACCCCACAGCTTCCCCTTGTCTTCCGTCCTAGCTGTCCGTGGCCAACCTGCTGAGGCTTAACCAGGCCCTGTTCCCACCCAGCCACGGGACAATGGAGTCTCTGCACCGACAGGGCTTCCGCGACGCCACGGAGTTTTTATCTAAGGAAAACTGGCTCGACTAGAGCGCTCACGGCACGCAGCGCGAAGCCCGTTTCAGACGGTTTGGGATGGGGGTTTCCAATTAAATTAAAAAAAAAAAAAGTCAGAACTCTGTCCGATTTATGACTTTTTGTAATTGTTTTCGTTATTTCTGCTATTTGATTTTTTTTACTTGGTGCAGAGAAATAAGAGGCATTTTATTAGACGTCGGCCACGTCGTTAAGGGTACGACTCGGGTGACGAGCTTAAGTGGATAAACTGCCGCAAAACCCGAGGAACCGGGTGGATCATGTAGCCTTGCAGATAAAAGCTGAATCCAGACGGTCCTTCACGTATTTTCAGTCCCGTTATGCGGACGCCGGCCCTTCCACATTTTGAGTTGCCCTCTCCCTCGGGGGCCTTGTGCCCGGCTTTGTATGAACTCGCGTGCACGGTCTTGAACCTTAAATCTGTTTTTATCCGGCTTTGCCACGCGCGACCTCTTAATTACCAAGGAGCACTTAGAAACAAACCAGCTTTTAATTGCCCGCCCTTAATTGTTATGCATCTGTCTTTTTTTGCCATTTGAAAGCATTCTTTAAATCAATTTTATGGTGGTTCAAAGCCCCCAGTACACAGCTCTGGGCTCCTCAGCGCCGACCAGCTTCTCTTTCCTTCGGAGCTGCGCACACACTACTGTGAGCGGCGCGGTTCCCGGCGCTGGTGTGTTTTCCAGCGAACGTGGCCGACCCTCCCGCACGGTTTTAGCCGGTGACGCGAAGCGGACGCCTTCTCAGTTCATTCCCAAGTCTGTTTCTCTAGATGCTTCCCCTTTGATCGTGTTTATGTTGAAAATCCTACTTGTATGATCGTTTGATAAATTCTTTATGATGCCTCCCCGAGCAGAACCCAACTCTTAATGCTTTAGACGTTTCGGAAGTGTTTGGCTCCTATAGCGTGTGTCTCTGACCGTGGGGGTGGCCGGCGATTTCCTGGGAGAGCGCTGTGGGCTCAGTGACACGGGTCTACAGTGACCCCGGGGAAACGGGACCTTGTCACAAAGTGCACGGTCTGTGCTCATGGGTGCTCCCTGGGGCTGTACCAGTCTCGTGGGCGGGAGTCCGCTTGCACCCCGTGGTGCTCAGAGCCCGTCTGCAGGGCCTCTGGGCTCACTGTGCTCAGAGCCCGTCTGCAGGGCCTCTGGATGCACGGTGCCCAGAGCCCGTCTGCAGGGCCTCTGGGCTCACGGTGCTCAGAGCCCATCTACAGGGCCTCAGAGCCCGTCTGCAGGGCCTCTGGGCTCACGGTGCTCAGAGCCCGTCTGCAGGGCCTCTGGGCTCACGGTGCCCAGAGCCCGTCTGCAGGGCCTCTGGATGCACGGTGCTCAGAGCCCGTCTGCAGGGCCTCTGGGCTCACTGTGCTCAGAGCCCATCTGCAGGGCCTCAGAGCCCGTCTGCAGGGCCTCTGGGCTCACTGTGCTCAGAGCCCATCTGCAGGGCCTCAGAGCCCGTCTGCAGGGCCTCTGGGCTCACGGTGCTCAGAGCCCGTCTGCAGGGCCTCTGGGCTCACGGTGCTCAGAGCCCGTTGGCAGGGCCTCTGGGCGCATGGTGCTCAGAGCGCGTGCGCAGGCCTCTGGACTGAGGGCACCCGGCACCCACAGCAGGCTCCGCTGTGTCAAGGGACCAGCATTTTGGGGCGCTCTGTAGCTGGTGTTTGGAGAATCCTGAGAGACTTTTCTGACCCAGATCCTGGGGCGTTTGCAGGGCAATCACTCTGCTTGGCGGCTAGATCAGCTCCCAGTTCCCCGTGGGCGCAATTTCCCAACATCTCCGAAGCTGTCATTTAAAATTTCATTTGTCTTTTTTTTGTTGTTTTGGTTTCTTCTTTTCAGTAACAATCATTACTTTGTAACTATGGCAACCCACTGTTTCCATTGACAGAGGGAATACATTTGGTTTTGAAGTTAAATAATGCTCCGGAGGAGCAGGCTGTATTAAAAAAACAAAGCTCTGCTCGCTCCGCCGTTTGCAGTGTAGCACATGCGCGTCAGAAGGTGGCAAAGAAACAGGTGTGTGGCTCTGGGCATCCAATGATGGCTCTGAACAGACACCTGCACTTCGAGCGGACAGGTTTCAGTTAGGCTGTTCCCTGTCCTTTGCAAGCAGATGCATGAGACACAGGCCGTATGCACACGAGGTCTGATGCAAGGACAGGCTTCAAATCTGCAGTGTTGTTCGCCAGCCTCACCTCAGTAAACTTATTTTAAAAGATGCACATAAAGGTACCACAGCTTATTTTATCCGCTCCTGTAACGATGGGCACTTGGGCCGCCATGGAATACTACGCAGCTGTGAAAAAGAAGGGCCTCTTACCCTTTGAAACAGCGTGGAGGGACCCGGAGGGCATTGTGCTGAGTGAAATAAGCCCGTCAGAGAAGGACAAGTGTCCCCTGGTCTCACTCATATGTGGGATCGAATGAACAAAGTAGATCCAGGGACATGGAAGCCTGGGACAGACTGAGGACTGTCAGGCGGAAGGAGGGTGGGGAGGTGAGACGAGATGAACTAAAGAATTTATATGCATATATGGGTAACCCATGGGCACAGACAATAGTCAGGTGAAGTCCTGGGGGGGCATCTGGGAGGGGGCCATGGGGAAACAATTAGGGGGCATCTGGGGGGCCATGGGGAAACAAATAGGGGACATCTGGGGGGCCATGGGGAAACAATTAGGGGGCATCTGGGGGGCCATGGGGAAACAAATAGGGGACATCTGGGGGGGCATGGGGAAACAAATAGGGGACATCTGGGGGGGCATGGGGAAACGGGACATCTGGGGGGCCATGTGGAAACAAATAGGGGACATCTGGGGGGCCATGGGGAAACAAATAGGGGACATCTGGGGGGGCATGGGGAAACAAATAGGGGACATCTGGGGGGGCATGGGGAAACGGGACATCTGGGGGGCCATGTGGAAACAAATAGGGGACATCTGGGGGGCCATGGGGAAACAAATAGGGGACATCTGGGGGGGCATGGGGAAACAAATAGGGGACATCTCGAGGGGGGCATGGGGAAACAAATAGGGGACATCTCGAGGGGGGCATGGGGAAACAAATAGGGGACATCTCGAGGGGGGCCATGGGGAAACAAATAGGGGACATCTGGGGGGGCATGGGGAAACAAATAGGGGACATCTCGAGGGGGGCATGGGGAAACAAATAGGGGACATCTCGAGGGGGGCATGGGGAAACAAATAGGGGACATCTGGGGGGCCATGGGGAAACAAATAGAGGACATCTGGGGGGGTCATGGGGAAACATAGGGGACATCTGGAATACTTTCAACAATAAAGATACATGTAAAAAAGATGCATATAATCGCATGCCTTTTTATATTTATAAATATTAATCGTCCAAGTACTCAGATGCATTATTTTTACAGCTGAGAAACCAATCATTAGGGGAGTTGAGGCGGTGAGGTGTTTCTTGCCCAAGCTGTGCCCCAGCGATAGCCACCTAACATTGAAACTGGGAGGCCTCGCCCTCCTCACCGAAAGCAGCAGGGGAAGCAACGGCGACGGGTCGGGGAATCGGGAATGATTATGGCCCCATCGCTCTTGTTTGCGGAGCGGCCGTGGGCCTGGCTGGGCTCACCTTGGAACTGCTCGGCTCTGGCGTCGCTTCGCCTCTGAGACGCGGCTCAAAGCTTTGCTTACTCAAGACTCATACCCACGCTGATGAACTCCTCGCACGGCCCCTCGGGGGCATTTCCTGCTCTTGGTGCCTCAAAGAGAGGCAGACGCGAGTCAGTCTTTCCCACGCCGCAGGAGGCCTTTCCAAGTGTGCAGTCGTAACACCACATATCCACCTTCATCTCGAAACAGCTAGTTTTTTTAAAAAAAAAAGTGATTATGGACGAACATGCTTCAGCGTGGCTACGCACGCTCATGCTCGCATCCCCGACGTGGAGCAGGCCGTGGCTGTGCCTTGTCACTGCGGACATGAGGCGCCGGCCTCCCGCTCCGTTTCATTGCGTGTACGAATGTTCTTTAAGTAGCATCTGTGCAGCCCTGGCCTGTTGCTCAGTGGTTAGAGCGTCGGAATGGTCCTGGGTTTGACTCCTGTTCCAGGGCACGTACCTGGATTGCAGGTCCTATCCCGGGCCCTGGTCGGGGTACACGCGGGAGGCAAGCAATCCATGGGTCTCTCTCCCATCAATGTTTCTCTCTCTCTCTCTCTCCCTCCCTTCCACTCTCTCTCAGTGAGGATTAACCATATATTTAAACCATTTCATAAGCACGCAAGGGTCATGATATACAGTTTGAAAACTCCGCTAACCCAGTTTTAGAACGTAACAATCTCTGAAGTTCTCCATTTGTGTTTAAAATGACTTTAGTTAAAAAAAAACCCAAAACAATAAAAAGCTTTCACATAAATATGGCATTCTAGAATCATCGGTCCTGTATTCGAAATAATTTTATTTTTATTTCTCCTTCCAGCCTAAGGCTTCGTTATATTTTATCTAATTTGGGGGCTATAGAACATCTCGCAGAAATAATTTCTACCTGAAAAGCACCATTGTTTTCTATTAATGTAGCATTTCACTGCTTGCTGTAAGCAAGCTATAAATAAAAACTCCTTAGTTAATGTGCATTTCATCTATATAAATCTACTAAAATGGTGACAGTAACGCCGCATTAAAAACTTTAATCAATGAATGTTATAAAGCAGAGCACATGTTCATTTTTCAGCCACATTGAAGATTTTCAAATATTACAGCAGATATAGCTCTAAACCTATAAATCGTTCATATCTTACATAGGCCTTGGTTCCTTTCAACAATGATGATGTGGTCAGCTGGCTCGACTCTCTCTTGAACAATTCAGGATTTCAGGCTAATGATATGAAAAAGTGCCATTGATTTCATTGTCCGTCGCTCTGTTACACACCAGCAAATGCACAATATATTCTGTCTGCGGTTGGGTTTTGCAATGCCTGCACTCTTGTTGTCAGTAAAATACAATCAGCCTGCTATTAGAAATGAATGTATGTGGCGTGAGAAGCAACTCCACAGGCAATATCGTAAAATGCTTTGCTTAAAGATCTTCCTGTAAAACCCAGTTGTATCCTGATTTATCGCATCTGCTCGGAGGCAGTCATTCATGGGTTGGCATCCCCATCGTTTCAGGGGTGGCGTAGAGGTATCGGCTATGAACCAGCAAGATTGCATCCACGCACGTTTCAAAATACCAGGGGTTTGCAAAATGTTTACCTGCGTTAGGAGGACTGGGTGGGTGTTTCACGCATGGCTCTCTGGCCTAGTCCATCGATATTGACTGAGAGTTTCGTGTGTGCCAGGATCTGTGCTCAGACGCTTCAGATGTAAAAAAGGAACAAGCAGGGTAGGTCCCTGATGCCAGGAACATTTGTTAGATAGTAACCAGGAAGCGAAGAAACACAGAAGGGTGGTAATGCCTTAAGGAAGACAATGGTATTTATATTTATGATATGTCTAAACCACGTCTGTTAGCCAAACGACAGTGTTATTGCTATGATCCTGCTCAGGTCCTCCCAGGAGATGATAGCTGGGGACTCTGTACGCATGTGTATGAGTGTATGTGCACACCACTGTGTGCATCCACCTCTGTATCTATATTTATTTATCTGTCCATCTATCTACTGTCATCTGTCTCTTCATCCATCCATCCATCCATCCATCCATCCATCCATCCATCCATCATCTGTCCATCCATCTATCTATGTATCTTATCCATCCATCCATCCATCCATCCATCCATCCATCCATCCATCCACCCATCCATCCATCTGTCCATCCATCTATCTATGTATCTTATCCATCCATCCATCCATCCATCCATCCATCCACCCATCCATCCATCTGTCCATCCATCTATCTATGTATCTTATCCATCCATCCATCCATCCATCCATCCATCCATCCATCCATCCACCCATCTATGTATCTTATCCATCCATCCATCCATCCATCCATCCATCCATCCATCCACCCATCCCCCATCCATCCATGTATCTTATCCATCCATCCATCCATCCATCCATCCATCCATCCATCCATCCATCCATCCATCCATCCATCCATCTATGTATCCCATCCATCCATCCATCCATCCATCCATCCATCCATCCATCCATCCATCTTATCCATCCATCCATCCATCCATCCATCCATCCATCCATGTATCTTATCCATCCATCCATCCATCCATCCATCCATTCATCCATCCACCCATTTATGTATCTCATCCATCCATCCATCCATCCATCCATCCATCCATCCATCCACCCATCCATCCATGTATCTTATCCATCCATCCATCCATCCATCCATCCATCCATCCATCCATCCATCTATGTATCTCATCCATCCATCCCTCCATCCATCCATCCATCCATCCATGTATCTTATCCATCCATCCATCCATCCATCCATCCATCCATCCATCCATCCATGTATCTTATCCATCGATCCATGTACCTTATCTATCTATCATCTATATATCTATAAGCTCTCCTTGCCTTCCTTCTTGCCTGTGAGGTCTCTGTCCATCGTTCAATAGCTGGATTCTGATAGCTCAAGAATAAAATTTTAAATTAAGTCACTACGCAGATTGCCTGAAGGAAGGAAACAAATATCTTGTCAGCTGCGTTAAAGTAAATAACTTTCATATGCATGCTGGGTTAATGAAATAGCAACACTCAATTGAGAATTTTAAAGTTCCAATAACAAGTTCATTCAAAAAGCCACTCACTCCAACGGCAAGCCTATACCTAGTAATAAAAACGTGAGAAAATGTTTCACTCCATCAGGAGTCAGACACATGTACCTGACATTTCTGCTATTATGCAGATGGTCCCGGAAGCTCTAGAAAATAGAGGCACAAATATAAATAGATAAAAGCTAAACAAATGAGAGAAAAAAAAAAAAAACACCACACCTAGCAAAACCATTCTTATTTGTAAATTGTGTCTAGCACCATGAATGTGAGCACACTCTAGCTTCTCAGCAGTTGAGGCGTAAATGAATGACTCAGTCCCCAAAAATACAATAAACGAAAAAGTATTATGGGGCACGAAAGAGTTCATGAAAAAGTTATATATGAAAATTAACGGTGCTTTTATACCACCAGAATTTCAAAAGTGGGACAGTGCATTCACACTAGCAAAAAAGATGTGTAACATCTAAAAAAAAAAAAATTCAAGACACATGAAAACTCTATTCATTTACCCACTTACGTGATAGCGACGGGCTGTTCCCGAATGAGAGCAGTAAATTCCGTGCGCCGTCTCATCTCCTCGTATTAAAACATCTGTAATGCTTTCAACAGTAAAGATAAATAAAAAATACACACATTTTATAGGTTTCCATCACGCTGTTGGTAATTCTTGTCTTCCAAATGTGACACGTGGACGGGCGAGTTCACCTGGCAGCGTGACTGCTCGGCGAGCGCCAAGAAGGGTGCGCCGATTTCAACCCTCCACCTTCTTCATTTCTTCCCTGAATTTGCTCTTGGTGTCTTCGGTCTCTTTTTCTAAGAAGCTGTTGGAGGTGTTTCTTATTTGGAGGAAGCTGGGAAAAAAGAGCCTATTTTTTTTAGGGCAGAGAATTGTCAAGGGATTTGGTTGCCTGTGAAGGAGGCTGAATTCCAGGGCCCTTCAGGGAAAGCAGGAGGCAGGGAGGAGTGAGGGGTGGCTGGTCCTTCTGGCTATGGGGTCCAGGGTGCGCGTGGCACAGCTGGGCACCGCTGCACAAGGGGTCATTAGTTATCACCTGTCTGTACAACAGGTTCTGTCCAGATGGGGAGCAAGGTGGATGCTCTCTGAGAAAAACTCGTATTTTACCATATAACTGACCACAGGGCTTGGGGAGAAATTTTATTTTATTTTATTTTATTTTATTTTATTTTATTTTATTTTATTTTATTTTATTTTATTTATTTTATTTTATTTTATTATTTTATTTTATTTTATTATTTTATTTTATTATTTTATTTTATTTTATTTTATTTTATATTTTATTTTATTATTTTATTTTATTTTATTTTTTATTTTATTATTTTATATTTTATTTTATTTTTAATTTTATTTTATTATTTTATATTTTATTTTATTATTTTATTTTATTTTTTATTTTATTATTTTATCTTATTTCATTTTATTTTACTTATTTTATTATTTTATTTTATTATTATTATTTTATTATTTTATTTTTTCTTATTTTATTTTATTATTCTATTTTATTTTATTTTTAAATTTTATTTATTTTTTTATTATTTAAATTTTATTTTATTATTTTATCTTACATTATTTTATTTTATCTTATTTTATAATTTTATTTTATTTTATTTATTATTTCATTTTTTAATTTTATCTCATTTCATTTTAATTTAATTTTTCAGTCGTCCTAACAGGAAAGTGTGAGAGAAAATCCTGATTGGCCTTGGCTGGGCCCTGCACCATGTCTAACCCGCTATGGGCTGCAGGTCAGATAGTCTCACGGTTCGGTCTCAGAGCTCACGTGGACCCCTTGGGCCTGAGGTTCCAACAGTGTGGAAAGAGGTAGCTACTGAAGTGTTCTTGCTACTCGCTTCCCCTAAAGAGCAGCATTGACGTTTGCACAGCGATGCTGTGAAACCCGCGAATTGCTTTCACAGCTCCTCCCACAGTTAACGAGCTCACACCCGGAGACCGAGACCCAGGGCCCCACGGGTGGGGAATCGGCCCACGGGCCCCTGGAGGGCTGTGGGCGAAGGATCCCGGGGGCGCCCTCAGCAAGCTGGCGCCGGAGCTGCCTGGACTGGGGTGCACAGGATCACAGATCGCGGGAGATGAAGAGGGACAGTCGGGGGGGGCATGTGGACGTGGCCATGTCACTGTTGTCTGGGGGGTGCTTTGTGTCTGATGCGAAAGTTCATCAGACATTCCCCGCACAGAACCGCAGCGCTCGCGAGCACGCTCCCCAAACCCGGGAGGCAGAATTGCTCCCCTCCCGACGTTCGTAGAAAACGCAAATCCAATTCCTACTCCCACCGGGCGAAAAAAACCTATTAATGAGCCAGAGGATGTGAGCAGAAGCTTTTCTTAAGCGTTATTAATGACAGCGTTTGCCTGTCTCCCTCCCACGGTAGAACCCTGCGAGCAGTTTACTTAATAATTTAAAGTTTGAGAATTTACAGGACACTTTATATGTTACTTTGTTACTGTAGACGGATTTTACAAAATCATTAGTTTTCAGCTCGTATAAAAAATTCATTTTAGTGTCTACAAAGAGCAAACACCTGCCCCGGCCGGCGTGGCTCCGTCGGTCGGGTGGCACCCTGATCCCCGAAAGGTGGCAGGTTCGATTCGGGGTCGGGGCCCACGCCCGCGTGGGGGGCTCCGTCTCCAGTAGCAGGAGGCGGCGGATCCGTGTTCCGCTCTCACGTCGAGGTTTCTCTCTCTCCCTTCCCCTCGCTCTCAAAATCAATAAAATAAAAAAATCGTTTTTATAAAAGAGCAAATAGCAAACGCTTGCTGGTCAATTCCCAGTCCCGCTGCCCCACGGTGATAACGGTTTTGTTCCTTCTGGCTCCTGCCTAGATGCCCGGTTTCCCCGCCTCTCAGAACCGGCCTCTAGCCGCTCCTTCTGCACCGCGGAGCAAAGAAAAGGCACCCGGAGGGAATTCCATCGCGTTCTCGCAGTGAATCTATTAAATTACCGTGCACCCACTCCCGCCTCGCGAACCTGGAGAGACCGTCTCCCCCAGCCGAGCCCACAGCTCTGTCCCCGTGAGTTTGCCGTCAGGATTGGGAAGCAAGCGCCACATCCGACGACAGTCGACCCAGCCGCTCTGCTCAGTTACGTCGCGGTCGCAGTGTAGACGGGGTCCAGAGCGGAAGGAACGAAAGGGAGAGGTTTGTAGGACGTGTCTTAGTCGTTCTACACAGCGATTCAACGCCAGCATCACAGGGCGTCCCCAAGCACGACGTATAAATACGCGGAACGCCTTCGGGTGCAAAATTTAAGACGTTATGTGAGAAAACAGAGGAACCAGCGTGACAAGGAAATCGTTGAAAGAGCAGATAATGACCATTTTTCTTTAAAATAGGCCAACAGGCCAGCTTCCTGCCTTCAGAGAATGTTGATGATTTCCCTTAGAAAGAAGGGAATTCAGACCTGGCTGGTTGGCTCAGTGGTCAGAGCGTCGTCCTGGGGACTAAAGGGTCCCAGGTTCGATTCTGGTCAAGGGCTCGTAGATGCAGGTTCCCGGTCAGGGTGCGTGCGGGAGGCGACCCGTGGATGTGTCTCTCTCCCGTCGATGTTCCTCTCTCTTTCTCTCTCTGAAAAGCAATGGAAATAATATCCTCAGGCGAGCGTTAAAAAAATAAAAATAACGGAATTCAGCAGTGATTCTCCGTTTGCCGCCTGGTGCTCACAGGCCTGTTCCGGGACCTCCCTTCCCTGCAGCGTCCCTCTGTGCTTAGGACTTGGTATCCTTACGGCGAACGATCTCATACTCGGCAATCGGTTTTCCTATTTAACCCTGGGCCAGATGGGACTTGTCTTTCTTTTTATTTTAAGATTTTTTTTAAAAAAATGTTTTTATTGATTTCAGAGAGAGAGAGAGAGAAACATTAATGATGAAAGAGTCATGGATCGGCTGCCTCCTGCTCGCCCCCTGCTGGGGACCGAGGAGCCTGCAACCCGGTCATGTGCCCCGAGCGGGAATCGAACCGACGACCTCCTGGTTCCTAGGTCGACGCTCAACCGCTGAGCCACGCCGGCCAGGCGGTCGCTCATGTTTCTGAGTCTGCGACTTGCAGTGGTTGAGCATCACTTGCTCGTCCCCACGACCGTTGCATTTTCTAGACTCGTCCGCAGCTTCTGAATCACAAAGCAGCCCCGGTACCTAATGCGGCCCTTACTCCTACCCGACCTGCACGCACTGGCTCGTAGTTGGGCTCCTGACCCAACGCCCAGGGGAGAGACAGGCAAAAGTGAGAGATTTCCATTACGTGTAAAAGTCACCCACCCAAGGTCAATGAAATTCCTTTTAACACAAAGCTTAAGAAGGGCTCCCATAGATTTAAATATATTAGCAAGGAAATCACATCGTCTTTTATCCACTTGAAGCGCGGGCAGATTTATTTTGATTATATTTCTATTCATTTATTCAAGAAAGATTTATTAAAACCGCTAAGCTCTGAGGATACTAACCGAGACGGGCAAGATTCCCTGCTTTCCCCCCGGCTCACATTTTTCTGGGAGGTGAGGGTAGGAAGGCTTCAGATAATAAAAAATAAAATAAAAATAAAAAATAAAAATGACAGAAGGGAACCAATCTCCCCGACAGTGGAATTATCAGTAAAAATTTCTTCTCCCTTATACAGTGGTTCTCAGTGGGGCAATGCTGCCCCCGAGGGGACACTGACAATGCCGTTTTTGGGGTCACCCTGGAGGGGGGCTATGGCTGGACTCTAGTGGGTGGATGCCGGGGATACTGCTCAACACCCTACAGCGCACAGGGAACCCCCTCAACAGGAGCACCTGTAATACCGTCCGCAATAAGCGTCCATCCCAGATTCACCATCCCCTGCGAAACGGGACCCAGGAAACGGAATCGCACGGACCACACGGCAATTAATTGCATTGGATTAAGATGTTTAGGAGACAGATGTTTAGGTGACTCGCCTGTGAATCCCTGCACAGCCCAGCGACGCAAGTTGTCGGATTAACCGCGTCTGTTGTCCAACAGCAAAGAAGGGAGACCGCGGTCCCCAAAACCTGCACTTTATAGGCCGGCAGGGCCAGCTGTAAGCCTCTCTCGGTGCCTTATAAGTCTCTGATTCCTGAACCCAAATGCCTTTGTCTGTCCGATGAATATACGACTTATTTCGGAGTTGTTATGAGGGGTCACACGCGTGGGAGATGTTGGCCGCCTTTCCCGTAAAAGTAACGTGCGCAGGCTCCTCTTCGGAGCGGGGACAGCGGCCGCTGCTCCTTTCCCCTGACCCTGAAGTATATCAGGGCCCCTGTCGGTGTTTCCACGGAAAACGCCACCCGGCCGTCTGGGGTCCAGAACGCCAGTTACCTTCTCCCCGGCTGCGGCAACTCATGAGCCGCGCAGGTTCCGCCCTTGAAGCCACCTTGACGCGAGAAGGCTGGGGGCACAGCCCACCTGAACCGCAGGCTTAACGTTCCTCTGAGTCCGAGATGATTTGTAGCAGGAGAGCTTCTTGAGAGCTTGCGAAATCCCGAAGCCTTATTTTGCTTTAACAAAGATACATGCGTGGACAGGAGGCGTGATGGATTGTCACCGGGAGGAAGCACAGTTCCGTCCTTATCAACGAAGGTGACATCTCCAGACGTTACTGCGGGAGGGAGCTGGGGCCGCCCCAGACCACACAATATGAACATAAGCAGCCTCTTAAGGACTAAAGCGACGCTCAGCTTAATTGAGGTGGAAAGTTTCTTTCTAAAGGCAGATCAACAAGAAGTCCTTTTTACCCCCTACAAAATTATTCGATTTTGCAAGTTGAGATGCCTTATTATCTGTGAGTTTTCTTTCATTACAATCGGGGGGGTGTTAGCAGTAAATCGTGGGGAACGACCCTGTATGATCCCCTTGGGTTTTGCGTTCCTTCCGTAGCCCCCATGGCGCTACTGATGTGTGTTCTGTCCCACGCCACGTGCTCCAACAGACGCAGAGAAACAGCCGGGACCGGTATCGTCCGAAAAGAGCCCCGTTTGGGAGCTCGGCGGCATTGCTGCCGTTACAGACTTTTCCTAGAGTGCAGAAGAAGGAATCAATGGATGTGTTGTGCTCCTGTGTCAAAATTTTGGGCCTAAATAATAATATCCCATGATCTAACCAGGACAGCATGCTGGTAGGAAGCGTGGAGATTTATAATATTTTAAAATTATATAAATAGTTTTGACAGGAACTGGTGTTTTCAAACAAGACTGGATACGCGCACACACACACACACGGGGAGGCAGAAGGGGGAGCTTTACACAGCCCCACACAGAATAATGAAATTATTGATTAAATGAGAAAACTCAGCGATGCCTAGAGGAAGTCATTATCAAGGAGCCTCTCTCTGCTAACTTGAGACGTGGGGTTCATTTCATGACTACTAACTAAAAGGAAACAATCAAGGAAGAAGTAAAATAATTAAGCCCCTCTTATCCTGGCGTTTCAACCCCGGCCGTGGCGTGGATGGCAGCCAGCAGTGATAATAAACAGTGAACAGAACTCACACCATTGGCAAGGAGAGCCTTGAGCTTGCAAAATAGGAATAAGGTTTCCCTTTAAAAATGGACCATCTGGGCCCGGCCGGCGTGGCTCAGTGGTTGAGAGTCAACCCACGGACCAGGAGGTCACGGGTTCAATTCCCGGTCGGGGCACAGGCCCGGCTTGCGGCTTGATCCCCAGTCGTGGGCATGCAGGAGGCAGCCGATCCATGACTCTCATCATCGGTCTTTCTGTCTCTCCCTCTCCCTTCCTCTCTCTGAAATCAACAAAGACATATAAAAATTATTTTTAAAAAGGAATACCATTGAGAACGTACTCCTAAAGCCACGATCCGCGCACCATTTTAAAGCCACCCTCTTGCCTTCGGTAGGTAAAATTCTGATACGTTTCCAGCATTCGAATGGTTCCTAAAGGGCATCTGCAGGGTGCTTTCTGCACAAACGTTCTCCGATTTAAGACATTGAAGCCCCGCCCATTTATTGTTAAGTGTCCAAGAATATAAATAGTAACACTTACACATTTGCCAAGTTAAACACATAACAGCAACAAAACAGGCCATGTTAGGTTATGGTAACACTGTGTCTGAGGCTGAATTAGGGCAGATAGTGAAATGGAAACAACAGTGCAATCGGATACTTAGAAGCACTTGGAATGAAAATAAGTGTCAACGTCTTAACCAAGGAGCGTGCATGTCAATGTATCTTCCTGCTCAGGTCTCTGTCTCCCTCCCTGTCTCTGTCTCTGTCTCTGTCTCTGTCTCTGTCTCTGTCTCCCTCCCTGTCTCTGTCTCTGTCTCCATCTCTGTCTCTGTCTCCCTCCCTGTCTCTGTCTCTGTCTCCCTCCCTGTCTCTGTCTCTGTCTCTGTCTCTGTCTCCCTCCCTGTCTCTGTCTCTGTCTCTGTCTCTGTCTCTGTCTCTGTCTCTGTCTCTGTCTCCCTCCCTCTCTCTAATTTGGGCTGAACTACCCCACGTCCTTTCAAAATTAGTGAAAGTCGAACGACGGTGGCATTATCGTGTTTTGCTTGATGTCTTACTTTTTTAATCGCCCGAGAAAAGGCCGTTGAGAAGTGGTTTTTTCCTCATTTTTAATAATTCTATTTGGGTTTTAAGTAAGCCTATCTAGTTTTATCTGTTTGCAAAATCCATATAAAAATGAATGTTCCGCGTCTTTCTCCGGTTCTCCTGCACAAAAAGAAGTTAAAAAAAAAAAACCAACAACACCCTGCCCCCCCCCCCCCACAACCTTTGGATGGAGCAAAGTTTGATTTGCTCAAACACTGGATGCTCAAATATGTCAAGGACGAAACCTGAAAGCACTCATCAATTAAGACAAAATGTCAATGGCGGGATGATGGTCATGAATATTTACGAGGCCAATGACAAAGCAGCCCCACGGTACTTGAAATGTGCTTCCCAAATGTGTTTTGAAATGCAGAGGGGCTGGGGAAAAAAAACAAAAAACCAAAAGTGCTGACACATTCTCCCGGTTGCTGACTGAACTAGTCGACAGAAATGCGTGAAAACTCAGAAAACGTGCAGAGTGCGGTCCACAGTGTTGGCCGGCAGACACCCGTTAAAAACCGGGAGCCCCGGAAGCAGGGAACCCCGGCTCTTTCCTGCCAGTGGGCACACACCGATCCTCCAAGCAGCTCCCCAGGTTAGGTGGTAACACGTGCTGCTAACGTTCTGAAAAACATAATTCTGAAAATATTCTGCGGCCTGCACACACATGCATCCTGCTATTGAGCCTAGTCTTTCCCAACACTGCTTCCCCCACCCAGAGGTGTCCGTGCACCACCTGGGGTTCGCTTAAAATGCAAACTTGCACCCCTTAGCTCCAGAGAGCAGGCCGAGGATTTGCATCTCTAAGGGGCTCCAGGGTGCAGCTGGTCCGTGGGCACAATCCGAATGTAGACAGTCCTTAGAGGATACTATTTAGCCCTTAGAAATAGAAAGAAATGCACAACCAAGAAAAATAAATAAATCATCTTGCATTCTCCCGAATCCTAACTTATCGTGGGTAACATGTTGGTGGTACAGGGTGTCCCCCAAAAATGTAGACACACTTAAACGGCGGATAGTTCCATTTTGAAAACAAAATGCATTTTTCATAAACACTGCCTTTTTAGCAAATATTAGATGCCCAGCATCCCCCCTCCCCCACGCACCGGTTAAATATCAGACGTGTAACGACAGGAATGCACTTCTGCTAATGTCCCCTGCTGTGCTCGGGCGGCCTGGGGACTATAAACATGATTAAGACACAGTCTGCGCCTTTGAGGAGCTCAGGGCAGAAAGGAAAACATGAAATACGTCATTGCGAAGGATTCCTCGGGCGGAGGGAGAGAGAATGGAAATGCGGTGGGCACAGGAGGGAGTCCGGATTGACCAGACTCCTCCTGAAAGAGCCTTGGTTGTAATGGATCTGGAAGAATTAAAAACTTAGGAACTGGGAGGTCGGTCGGTCTGGACATATCCAATCGATTGCTTTGTTCACCGCTGTGGTCAAAAGTCTGGAAATGCGACTCCCGTGGCCGTCAGATTTCACGCACCCGCCGGTGATGGGATGATTTCCGATGCTGGGTCAGCCTTTTCTCTCTGCCAGTGGCTGCCCTTTCTTCCCAGCTATCACCCCATCCTTACAGAATTTATTTCCCAGACGGTCCACGCATGTTTCAGGCCGTTACGCCTACAGACAGCTCTCGTTTGGCTTAAATGAGATGAAACCCACCAGGACAGTTTCATGCACCGGGAAATAGCATCCCCAGCAATGGAACGTCTCCCTGCCGTCCAACCGAATCCAGAGCCCGTGAATCTCCAGACTTCGGACCCAGGAAAACTTGTGCGAATCGATGGTCCTCTCTAAATAATATATGAAGCTGGAGACTCAGTGTTTCCCACTGAGGTTGGCGACGAAGAGGGGGACTGGGGGCCGAGCAGAGATTAATGAGACCGCGTGTGTTTCCTGCTCTGTGGGTAAAGACTCAATATTTGCCGGCAAGTCCTTGATGGAAAACACTGCATTTAAGCGTTGGGTATTTTCAGACCACATTCAATAGAAATTAATTAATTGCTGCAATATCTATGACTAAATTAGTCTTGGGGGGGAAACTAGAAAACTCACTAAAAAGAAAAAAAGGAAATGGAAGCGAAAGGGAATGAGCTCCAAGCAGCAGGGGCGGAAACAATAGACTGAGCTGTAAGCACAGCTGGGAGGAGGCAGGGCAGGGACAGCCCCAGGTGCTTTATATTTCTCAGGTCCCTGCAATTTTCACAAAACACCATTGTTTGTATCCCTCTAAGAAATGACAATGTTGCAGGGAAATGGATACGTAGGACTTATTGTTTCATAACAATGCTTTATGTTATTCAAATGTGCGCTACAGACTGTTTGTATCTTGTCAAATTTATACATTGTATCCTAACGCACTTGGGATGGTGTCAGAGGCGATGTCTTTGGGAGGTGATTAGGTCAGGAGGGTGGGGCCCCTGTGACTGGGATCTGTGCCCCGTGCAAGTGCCCTGTGGCAAATAAATGTCTGTGGTTTATAAGACACCAGTCTACAGTGTCCCGTCATTGCAGCCTGAATGCATTAAGATAACGGGCTTGTGCCTTTTGATGGTTTAGGATACAGACAACCGATGCAGACGTCTAGACCAACACTGGGCTTAGCACAAGTTCCACACGGACTTGTGGTCCATCTGCTTCTAAAGCCATAGGACAAAGAAAAGCACCGAGTCCAGAAAACAAAGCTGACTCGGTTACTTCCCCCGCCCCGTGTTAAGCTTGTGCTAAATGTATTTTTATTTCCGCAGGATTTATTTCTTAACCTGTGTAAATTAATGAGCACCAATTAAAAGATACCCAAGAAATGGTACAAACATATAGCGAATTAGCCACACCGCACACCGCATGCAAGTCACGCCCCGATGGCGGATTGAGAAGCATAAGAAATGAAGCAAAGTAATAAACTGTTTAATAACACCAGCTGCAAACCATAGGCCTCAACTCGCAGGATTTTCTCTTTGCTAGAAAGAGGACAGTCCAGTGCAAGTGCACGTTATTTATTTTATTTTATTTTATGTTATTTTATTTTATTTTTTTGGTACGACAATCTGTGAAATTCTGTCTTCAATACAGGCTATTAGTATTCAAAGTCGTCATCTAAAGATGCATTTGAATAAATGTGTCTACTTTAAGAAATTGGAAAGTAATGCAATTACCTGGGGAAATCCCTAATGAAGCCAAACGAGGGTGATTGTTGGACCCACCTACAATAAAAACCGATAAAACTACGACAGGGCATCCTCTCCACGGGGGGCTTATCTTTCAACCTTGCAGGCGGCACAGTCCATACGGGCGTTGCAACGGCCTGGGATGAATTAAAAGTGGAAATGCAAATCAGCCGTTATTTTAACATCGCAACCTGCTGCTAAGTCTGCTGAAAAGAGGTGCATCTTCAGCCTCATGATATATTTATGGGGATTCAAAATTCCTACGCGCATTCATGGGAACCTGGGTCCTCCGACGAGTGCCGAGGCCTCGTGTTGGGAGGAGCGACGGATGCTACATGTAATCTATTCCTCGCACACATAACCCTGCTGACGCCTCCAACGGCAGTAATCGGTTGCAATTAAAATAACGACCTATTCCAAATAACAGCACATGCAGCACAGCTCAGACGGAGATGTAATGTGTGGCTGCCATATCTTTTTTTATGCTGATACATTTCTTCCTAATGATAATAATCATGTGCCCTAATAGGGATACAGCTTTCCACAGGGGTTATATTCTGGAAGCGTGATTTCCAACACAGCTAATTTTGAGAACCGCTTGACGAGATGTGAAGAGGAGCGTGAATGTGGGATTTGGAAAATGAACTTGGGAGAACCGGGGGTATCTGGAAAGGCGAATATATGCTTATTTTATGACCCAGAATTGTCCCTGGCTGGTTTGGCTCCCTGGTTACAGCATCGGCCTACACGCCAAAGGGTCTCAGGTTCGAGTCCCGGGCAAGGGCATGGACCTGGGTTGCAGGTTCAGTCCCTGGCCCTGGTTGGGATGCTCTTGGGAGGCAACCAATGGATGTGTCTCCCTCACATCGACGTTTCTCTCTCTCTCCCATCCCTCCCTGTCCCTTCCCTCCCTTCACTCTCAAAAATTAATGGAAAAAAACAATTAAGGGAAAGAATGAAAAATGCTTAAAAAAAAAATCCCCCAGGTTGAACTCCATAGCAATGAAAACGGTAACATTAACGTAGATACAAACGTCTATTCTGTACACTTTGTCCAAGCAAGGAACCTGAGCTACTTGGAAAATTTTTGAGAAAACCTTCATCACGCAGCCCGAGGAGTTCGATGTTCCTGACGGTTGGTCCGAAGAGGCCTCCAGAAGTAGATCGAGGCCGAGGTCTTATTCCAAGCGTCACCCCCGCGGGCTCTACACCTCCCAACCTCATCTTTCTTCGCTTCCAACCCAAAGTGGACGCCTGATAAATGAGGGCGCCCGATGCCCGGACTCCCCAATGTTTCGTTAATGTGGGTCTCCCGGGCGATCATCTGGAACGGATGGCAGATGGCGGCCCGACCCGTTGGTCGGACAGCCCCCTGGCCATCGCGCCTTCGCCGGGGCACAGTCAGGGCCACCCCCCTGTCCTGCTGAAACTCACCTTGGCGTCGGAGCTCTGCTTCCAGAAGTTGCATTCATGACCGTTAGGTGTGTAAAAGCAGAGTTCGTTGGGCGCAGGTTCAAGCCACAGGCCCCGTGCTGGGTATTTTCCTCATATGGGAGCCGTGTGTGCCTTGCTGTTCTCCAGACCCACAGGGCCAGGGGCGTTTCTGGGGTAGGAGCTGCTCTGCTGTTCAGGTGACGTCACCTTCTCTGTGAGGTCACAGGCTATTGTGAAGTAGCCGCTGGGCAGCGATGGCTCCCCCAGGCCCCTCCTGCTGGCCCCTGGTGTCTGCCAGCAGGTCCCGTGAGTCACCTCAAGCTCACGCAACAAGCACTCACCAGCTCAGAGCCCGTGAATCCCGATGGATCCGGAAAGTCTTCACCGCATCCCCCGTGGAGGGTGGATGCCGCCCCGTGGAGGAGACGCCAGCAGGACACGTGGACGTGCCCGATTCCAGATGGCTCAGCTGTGGCTCTGAAGGCCTGGGCCGGGCACCGCCCACAGGGCCTCTCGCTGGGGCTCAGCGTTGCCCGGAGGATGGCGTCCTTGGCTGGTGGTAGGACTCGCTCCTGGTACGTGGCGCTGAGTGTGAACCTGTGTGTCTGCTGCTGATGGAGGACAGCCTGAGAACAGGCGGGCAGGGCCCGGAGGGGACCTGTCCTCGCACCCTGACTTGCCAACTCAGATGTTCCCCTTCTTCCGACGGGAGCCCGCACAAGGCTTCAGCGGGCATTGAGGATGCCTCGTAAGTGAGCAGCCGGCTTCCCCGTAGAAAATGTGTGCCCTTCGCGTCAATCAAACAGTACAGTACCAGCCACGGCAATGATGGGAGACATCTGTTGTGGGCTGGCTTTGCCAAGCTCTGTTCTGGAAAAGATACTCAGTTCTCTCTACTCGGCTCTCCCGGCTCCCCCGTGTCACTCTCCTCAGCTCTCCCGGCTCCCCACGCGTAGGCTGCTCCTGGGAATCAGTGTTTTGTCCGTGGGACTGTGGGGGAAGTCCCCAGGTTGCACCCTTCCTTCTCAGGCACCTGTGTCGGTCCGCCTTGCAGGACTGAGGGTGACGTCCCCATCCTGGGATACGCACCTGCCTGGGCTGGAGCTCTAACCACTGAGCCACGCGACAATCATCTGGGCCACTCAAGGGACTTCCACAGAGGCCACTGGCACCAGTTTGTGGTCAGACGTGACAACGAGCATCTCAACCTCAGGTCATTGCAACAAGTTTCGTGGAGAAGGCACCTCATGTGCCATTTTAAGGTGATAAACGTGACGCTGAATTTTAGGACTGGCTGTTCCAGAGCCCTCTGGCCATCGCCTCTGAAGAGGCGTCCTCGCCAACGCCCGGGACGGGAACTCGACTCCGCTGCAGTGTGTTCAGGTCCTGATAACATTCTCCGATCTCACCCTGCACATTTCCTAGGACTCAGAAAACTATCCATGGTACTGGCTGCAGGCAGACTCGCCTTAGACTCATGTCCAGCGCCTGTGCCCCGTCGTGAGCCTCCTCCGCGTCTCAGCTTCTCGTCTCCACTCAGTCTGACCCATCGCTCCGCCTTCAGCATTTTAATTTCCATTGAGGAGACACATCCTTTACAGAATCACCTCCTATCTCACATTGTCCTTTGGTTTCCCTTGATGGCTTCTCCTTGCCTGCCCCTTACCTCCACAACTGGGACCTCCCTGGAGATGCTGGCCGGGGAAGCTCCCACATCCATCCATGCATACCACTGCTTTTTGGAGATTTAATTAATTTTACAACTTTGACCATCATCAGGAATGGTTTTAGGTGAAATGATACAGGTGGACTTTTATGGCCTCCTCATCAGCTGACCTCTCAGCGTTGCCCAATCACCTGTCTCTCGGATGTTCTCATAAAGTTCTACTTGCCTCCAGGACCCCCTCCTGTGCATCGTGTAGGATTTCCTGGTGACTTCTGGTCAAAAACAGTTTTGCTAGATGCACTGTCAGGTAGCAAAAGCAAAGTGAAACTAACTCAAAATGAGGTTTTATATCATTTGCATTTTACTCAAGCCCATTCTTTCCTAAATGTGAAGAAGTGGATGGATAAATTTCAAAAAGAACAGAATAAGAGGTAGAGGGAGAGGTTGCTAAGCAGGGACTTCTATGCATCCATCCATCCATCCATCCATCCATCCATCCATCCATCCATCCATCCATCTATTTATCTCTGCATCTATCTATCCATCTACACATCCATCCATCTACACATCCATCCATCCATCCACCCATCCATCCATCCATCCATTGACACATCTACACATCCATCCATCCATCCATCCATCCATCCATCCATCCATCCATCCATCCATTGACACATCAACCCATCCATCCATCTGCCCATCCATCCATCTACACATCCATCCATCTACACATCCATCCATCTACACATCCATCCATCTACACCATCCATCCATCCATCCATCCATTGGCACATCCATCCATCCATCCATCCATCCATCCATCCATCCACTCCTCTACCCATCCATCCATCCATCCTTCCATCCATCATCCATCCATCCATCCATCCATCCATCCATCCATCCATCCATCCATCCATCCATTGACACATCTACACATCCATCCATCCATCCATCCATCCATCCATCCATCCATCCATCCATCCATCCACACATCCATCCATCCATCCATCCATCCATCCATCCATCCATCCATCCATCCACACATCCATCCATCCATCCATCCATCCATCCATCCATCCATCCATCCATCATTTACCCACCTACCCACCCACCCACCCACCCATGCATGCATTCATCCCACTATTCAATATACTCACTCTGATTCATTTATCCAACAACTATTAATCAAGTGCCTGTTAAGCCACACATACTGTGCTATGTTTCAGAGGCAGACCCAGTACTTGCCCGCCCAGTGCTTACCATTTAGCAGGAAAGACATTAAATTCAGAAGCTACAGTAAACCTGGAGGACACAAGACCCTGCCCAATACTTTATAACCTGCAGCCCAGGGTTCGCCTCCACTCCACACGCAAGTCTACTACGCTTTCGTCCAGCATTTCTCTCTGTCCCTGAGAAACGTCCCAGACAGAGGTGCATCCTGGGCAGAGAAAAGAAAACATAAGTAATCCAGTCGTAAAGGGGTGGCCTTGCCCAGGAGACTATAAACGCACCTACTGAAGGGATTGCAGTGGATTCCCATCTTCACAGGAAACCATTTGACAAACGGCAGCCCTCCCCCCCCCCCGCCCCAATTCCACAGGCACCTGGACTGCCATCCCAGCATGTGGGTGCCCTTGGAGGCTGGGGGCTCATGTGCGTGTAGCAGCCCTCGTTGTACAAGTCTGCCTTTAGCAGCTGACTTGGGGTTCCCACCACCATCCTGGACTTCATGCCAAAAATACCCCGCGGAAGCCTTTCATGCTGTAGTTACAAACCAGTCCTGGTCCCCTGGGCCCAGGAACCCACCCCCTCGCCATCTTCAGCACCATCGGCAACCACTGTCGGCCTTGTCTTCTCCTGCCCCTTCCCTACAACGGACGGTAGAATTCCTAGTCTACCTTAAATTTAAATTCTTGAATGTCCAGAGGTGCCCCTTCGTTTTGAATGCAGTGAATCTGTAATGAAAGCCGACTTCATTAACTCGTCCACTGTATCCTTTGGAGGGAAAGGCAGGTAATAAAAATCATGTTAGGACAGGTAGACTGTGTGTGCCCCTCTCTGCTCCGGGCTCTCACACTTTAATTTGATTTATGATGAGCTGCAGACTATACAAATAGATACAGAGTTAATAGAAATTAATTCTCTTGTTTGCAAGATGTGATTATATTAAGTTTTATTGGATTTAAATGATTGTACAGTTAACCGCAGGAGGATTAGGCATTGTCCAGGGAATGCTTGCTGTGTCATAAAGGGATTCAATTTTGCAGTTGGGGAAAACTTTTAAATTCTGTGCCTGCAAAGTGCTGATGGCTTATTGATTGAAGTGGTGCATTTTTAGGTGAATTATATACAGTATAAGTGAATTTAATCCTATAGATTCCAGACAAATGTCGGTTATAGCTTCATAGTGGAGCATAACCTTTGCAAAATCATGACTTCCTGCATCACTAGAGCTTAAATTTTTCTATGTATATGTGATTTTAAAAAAGTTTTATACTTATATATGCATATATATCCACATATACACATATGTATGTATATATACAGGCTGTCCCCCCAAAATGTATATACACTTATACATTATTAATTCCAATAGGTTAAATCTGAAAAGAAAGAAACATCAATTGAGCTATCAGTGCTAAAAAGACATCGCTTATTACCGGTGGGCGATTTCCTGGGGAGCTCCCAGTGCCTCCCTTTGACGTTTGTTCCTTCTGTGTTGCAACCAGCGTCAGGCATCCTTTCCATGAGCCCATGGGGTGCCTCTGTGACTGGAACTATACCAGGGTCTGGAAACCCTGAGAAGATCTGGGTCCCAGTCTCTGCCTGCCGTGGGTTCCCGGTTCGGTAGCTCAGACAGACCCCGACTCCAGTTCTTACAGTCTGTCTCCCCAGGAAGGTACACTTCTGTAAGTGTACACTTACCCCAGGGGTAAGTACTTGAAGGCCCCGTGTTCCTGCACAGGGGTCCCCAGCTGGTGCCAGGAAACCTCTAAGGTTTTGCAGAATTAAAAGAGCCCAGTCTCCTGGCTGGTGTGAGTCAGTGGTTGAGCATTGATTTATGAACCAGGAGGTCACGGCTCGATTCCCGGTCAGGGCACATGCCCGGGTTGACGGCTTGATCCCCAGTCGGGGACATGCAGGAGGCAGCCGATCAATGATTCTCTCTCTCACTGATGTTTCTCTCTCTCCCTTTATCTCCCTTCCTCTCTCTGAAATCAATTTAAAAAAAGATATTAAAAAAAAAAGAGCCCAGCCAACGCTAAGCTTCCAGCGCGACACCATACCTCTCAAAGTGGGATCATTATAGTTCATGGATGGAGATAGCGATAGACACAGATCCCAGGCATTTGAGTGCTAATGTCCAATAATTACAATTCAACAAATATAGGGTGTCCCAAAAAATGTATACACACTCTTTGAATAATTATAAAGGTGGTGTTTATTAACATACATTTCATTTTCTTTCTTTTTTTTTTTTTTTAATATATCTTTATTGATTTCAAAGAGAGGAAAGGAGAGGGAGAGAGAGAGAGATAGAAACATCAACGATGAGAGTCACTGATCGGCTGCCTCCTGCACGCCTCTGACTGGGGATCGAGCCCACAACGCGGGCATGTGCCCGGACCGGGAATCGAACCCCGATCGCCTGGATCCTGGGTTGACGCTCAGCCGCTGAACCATGCCTGGCTGGGCCATACATTTCATTTTCAATGTAGAGCTATGGGCTCTTCCATACAAATGAGTCATCTGACAGGATTGGTGGACTTGGCCAATATCATTTTCCATCATGTTTGCTCCTTGGGCAACAATGTATTTCACCTCAGGCGAATGTATCCCTGAAAACTCAGGTCGATGGCTATTTGGATACAATGTGGCAGCTCTCTCCTTGCTATGCTTTGATAAACAGTCAGCAAACTTGTAGCTGAGCAGACACCTCCCTCGCTAATTGAATATTTTAACTTCTTTCTCGGTAGGGCTGGCGTTCCTTTCCACTTTCCATTTCGTGCTCTGCTCTCGTGCATCCAGGCTGCCGGAGCGGCTGTTTATCTGGAGAGCTTCCACTCTGGCCATAATAATCTCCAACTAATTGCACATCAAATATTTATTTCTTGCACATTAAATTAATGGAGCAGCTTCAATGAGAGAAAAATTGGATCAGCTTGGCAGACGTTGCCTATAAATTCAGGAAAGAGTCCCAGCTTCTTTTTTTGGCAGGACGGCCTCCATGCAGATTAACAATTTCTAAATGGAAAATTTTCTCATTATCTGGCTGTGACTTTTAAATAGACAAGTTTTCTTTCTTAAAGTGCTTTTTTCTATTTTCCCTCGATACACCATATTATATAGCTTTCTCAAATGGAAAAAAAGGCACGCTATTGATTTTCAAATAAATTATTTATCTGCTTTGCCCTGAATTTAACACGGCATTTTCTCCCCAATTCTGCATCTCATACTGTAAATGTTTTCGATGGGTGGACTTTTATTTTTCAGTTTATTCTTACTATTTTTTATTGTTAATCTTCACTTTAGGATATTTTTCCATCAATTTTTTTTTTTTTTTTTAGAGAGAGTGAAAGGGAGGGGGGGGAGAGAGAGAGAAAGGGAGAGATTGGTTGCCTCCTGAACACATCCAAACGGGGCCGGGGATCACTCCTGCAACCCAGGTACCCACCTTTGACTGGAAACTGAACCCACGACCCTTCTGTGTGCGGGCTGATACTGTAACCACTGAGCCACGCCAGCCAGGCTGTTTATTCTTGTTTCCAACAGCATCACGGAGGTGGGGCTGGCATACAAAGACCTGCACCGTTCCAATGTGTGCAACGCGATGGGTTTCGACAAATGCAAACACCTGCGTCTCCCCCACCACCATCCACCATCAGGGGAATACATGGCCACCACCTCCCAGAGTTTCCTTTCATTCCTTTGTTGTTTCTGTTTGTTTGTTTTCCTGGTGAAAAAATCCCAAAAAACCACTTAACATGAGGTTTAGTGTGTTAACAACTTTTCACTGCCACAGAGCCTATTGCTGACTGCAGGTGCTGCTCCGTACAGCAGGGCTCTCAGATACTGTTCGTCTTGGGTGACGGAGACTTTATACCCATCACACTGCATCCCCAGCCCCTTCCCAGGCCCTGGCAACCACTGTCATATTCTCTGCCCTGAGTCTGCCTGCTTTTCTTCATTCCATTTAAGGGGATCACGCAGCATCGGCCCTTCCGCGACTGGCTTCTTTCAGTCGCACAGACCTTTCTCCAAAGCAGACATAGAGATGGCCAACAGGTACAGGAAAAGATGCCCTTCATCACTAATTACCACGCAGATGCAAAACAAAGCTGCTGTGGGAGAGAACTCACACCTGTTAGGACGGCCACTTACGAAAACATCCAAGAGATGAGCGTTGGTGAGGATGTGGAGAATGTGGAGCCCTGTGCACCGTCGGCGGGGTTGTAGAATCGTGGATCGCTATGCAAAACAGCACGGCAGGTCCTCAAAAAATTAAACCTACGACTCCCATGGGACCCAGCGATCCCACTTCCGGGCATAGAGCTCAAAAAGAATTGACATCGGGTCTTGAAGAGATATCCACACCCCGTGTTCACTGCAGTATTACAACAGCCAAGACTTGGAAGCAACCCACGTGTCCATCGACAGAGGAATGGATAAAAAAAAAAAAGTCTATATTATTCAGCAATAAAGGAAGGAAACTTGGACAGACCTGGAAGACGTTAAGTCAGCGGGTGGGCTTCAGATTTTGCAGATTAAAAGTAGGCGTTGGCACCCTGGCCGGTGTGGCTCAGTGGTGGGAGTGGCAGCCTGCACACCCCAGGGCTGCGGGTTCGATACCCAGCCCCAGTTGGGGCGCGTGCTGGAGGCAGCCCTGCGATGTATCTCTCTCACATCGATGTTTTTCTCTCTCTCCCTCTCCCTCCGCCTTCCACTGTCTCTAGGAATCAATGGAGAAACTAACCTGGGGTGACCATTAACAAAATAAACAAAGAAACAAAGTAGACTTTGGCTAACTATTTATTCCTAAAACCACTTTGTACTTCCAGCTGACCTTTTTTTTTCCTTTTGATACAATCTTTGAAAGATTTCTGATACATTGTTGGCATGTCGAAAATAACGGTTTTAAGAAAGAGTTTCAGGAAAGAATTTCTCGCAACAGTTGCCTGTGGATTCCTTTTCATCAGAATAAATCGTGTTACAATGTTGCAATGCGATAATCACGCACAGTTGCCGCCAAACATTAGTGAGTGTTTTCAATGCTCAGCAGAGAAGACAGCTCCCGACAACGTGTCCCGGATAAAAGATTGATCACCCAGCTACCGACTGACTTACCTTCTGGGAGCATCAGACCAAATACTAACCGGTCAGCATTGCAAACACGGTAGCTGACCTTCTATCTTTGGTTGTCCAGGGAACCTCCACCCCAGCCGGGTCTCGGTTCCTTCCTGTGTCACCCGCTTCATTTGTCAGGTGAGTTCAACACAGGTTTTCCCACTTTTCCTTAAGCCCCGATGGCGCAGCATGTCTCCCTTTGCTTCTAATTCTCATGAACTTTCCCTGGAACCGGAGTGAACCCACTCCAACCGTAATTGTGTTGTTGTCCCTCTTTAGTCAAGTTTTCTTTTGTTACGAACCTTGACTTATTTCCGCTCCGTTCGCTTTCAAATCACCGTCAAGAACGCTAATTATCAGCTGAGTCTTTTCCTTTGTCGTTTACGGTGTTAATCTCCTTCCACCTGAATCTATTTTTCCCGCATTCTGGGAAAGTCTCCCATGTTTTTACATGCCAGAAAAATGATTATTTCCCCCCCTTATCCATTCCCCTCTTTCATAATTTCGGTGCAAATTTAAATTTGGTCCTTGCGTTGGGGGTTTCTGGTGTTATAGTTGTTGTTTTATTTTCTCTTTAACTCACGTGTATCTTCACGTGATGCTCTCGTTTCTCCCCTGAACGCCTCCCTAATCTGCAATGCGGGAAGGATAGGCTCACTCTAAAAAAACCCTAATTTCAAAATCATCCCAATTTTCTAAAGAGCTGATTGTGCACCAGGAAGATCTAGGTATCATCCAGCAGGACTCTGCAGGGAGAAATTCTCTCACCGCTTCCACGTTTCTCTTTTTCAAAGGTAAGATGCAGGCAAACGCGGCGATTTCTGTAACATCCATCTGCTTCTTGAGAAGCGGTTCCTTGCGGGAGGGCCTCTTAAGGTTCCCTAGATAACCCTACAAAATTAGAAAGTGTCTTGTAGGGCTGTGCTCCCCTCTGCCCCGAAATAGGCTTGATGAGGCCCCGCGGTGAGGGACGGAGCGGCAGGGGCTGGGCTAGAGGCAGGACCGCGCCCGGGAAAACCCGCGGGAGCCTCGGTGCCTCAGTCTTCCTTCTCTGTGGTAATCACTGAATCAATAACTGATGTTTGATCAATACGTCCAGTGACACCCTCCAGGTACTGAGCCCGTCTTCAAGCGGCTCACGAGGCTTGAGGTCGAAGGCTCACCCCAGGCGGGAGGGTGGCTGATGGAGGCTGCAGGCCGAGGAATTCGAGTTTGCATCTCAGCGCAGGAGATGGTCCTGTGGTCGGACAGGGTGTCCCCCCAAAAATGTAGACGCACTTTTGAATGATGATAAAGTCAGCCTTTATTAACATACGGTTCATTTTCAATATTTATAAGAATCTACAGGAATGAATAACTTTTCCTGTCAAGGCCTGTTTTCAAATGGACGACCGTTCTGGGCCGGGCCCTGCTGATACCTCGAAGCAATGGAATCGCCAACATCAAGAATCATTTTAAAAAAAAGAAAAAAAAAAAAGAATCGTTTTGTGGGTTGTTTGTGTGACCTCCATGCGTTGACTGTGGTCTGTTGTGTACCATAAACTTTATCTTTTATGTGTCCCCATAAAAATGTCTAGGGGCCCTTTAGGATAAATGTGCTTTGTTCAAAGCCTAGTCTGGCTTCACCCGTTATTTCAAATCCGTTAAACCTGAAAAAGAGTGAAAATGAAGTGAGTTAAAATGTGCGCACGTTCTTTCGGGACACCCTGTATAAATTATAAAAATTATAAAGTCCGCAAAAGGGATGCATCTTGGGGGACAGAGGCGACAGGCACGAATGCTCGGTCCCAGGAGTCACACTTTTTCGGAAAAATAGATGGACGCTTTGTACCTGTGACTTTGCTTAATCGTCTCAATGCTCTTACTCGGCACAGGGAGGAGCGGCATTGAGAGCCCAGGTTCGGGAAGACAGACCCGACCAGCACCATCCGCAGGGCTCCCGACAAGTTCCCCGATCAACCCGCACCCGCGTCCCTTAATCAGGAGGCGGAGCGGCGGGTGAGGCCCGGCCTGGCAAGAATTCGAGCGTTGAACACGGCGCCGGGTGGTCAGAAAGGACTGTGAGGGTTGGTTACATAAAACCATTCCCATCGCACCCATTCCTGCCGCTGCGGCTGGGAACCGAGTTCAGGAGACCTGTGCAGCCTGGCCCGTGCGGCTCAGTAGTTGAGGGCCCAGCCACGAACCAAGAGGCCGCGGGTTCGATTCCCGGTCAGGGCACGTGCCCGGGTTTCTGCACTGTTCCCCTCTTCCACCCTTGGCTCAAATCCCCCCGAAAAGGTTGACTTTTGCTTCTATCATTGAGGGTGCGAGATGCCTGTTGACTAAAGCGGGTCCCCGTTTCCCAGCCCTCACGCGGTGCTTTAAGTTTGGAAGCGTGAGGTTCTGCGAGGACCCTCCGCCCGCCCACCTGTTTTTTTCCACCTGCAATAGGACGTGTGGTTTCATCCTGTCCTTTTTTATTTTATTTTATTATTTTATTTTATTTTATATTTTATTTTATTTTATATTTTATTTTATTTTATTTATTTTATTTTATTATTTTATTTTTAAGAAAATGACTCTGCTCCAGCTCCTCACACTTACGGCAACACCCGGGGCCTCTGCAGGTGCTAATGAAGCCACCTGGTCTCTAAATAAAATCACCCGGTGGCGGAGCAGCTAGACGCTCAACAGTGAACACTGGCGCTTTCTTTTCAAGTTTCCCTGCCAGAGGCTGTGTGAGATGCTCAGACCCACACACCCTGTTCCTCTTATAGTTTTTGCAAGATTTTGAGCCCAAATAGGCATTAAATGCAAATAAACAGCAGGGGGGCCTGGGCCACAGAGCCAGGGCTCAGCTCCGGGGCAGGGCCCCAGGATCTTTTCCAGCATCTGCACGGATGCAGGTCCCCCAGTCCTCTCGTGTGGGCTCAGGCCCAAGTCCCTTGCTGGCCCAGTTCCCTTCGAAGGGGGGCTCTGGGGTGACGGGGTGAGAGGCGGGTAATTGTGCATCGGTGGGCAGTTCACGGATTGCAGGACTTGCTGACGGTCTCGGCGGGAGACTCGGAGCCATGTCAGAGTAAGATACACCTGCTCTTGCGTTTGCAGGAAACACAGAGCCGGGTGCCGGGGCTGTGGCCTCCGCCCACGCCAGTGCTGACTCCAGACCGGCTTGGGTCCGGGGGTTGGCCCTGCGTTGGGTGTTGGGGGCGGCGAGACGCGGTGGCAGCCCCAGAGCGACATTCAGAGAGATGGAGCACTTGGTGCAATACCAGCCCTGCAGGCCTGAGCCCTGATGAATCTCCCCAGGGCCCCTGTGTGGGGAACGTGGGGGGTATTCAATTATTGGGTCCGTTTACAAAGGGAAACTCGGAGTCTGAGACATTGAGTCGCTTGCCGAGGTTATAAGCAAGAGGTGGGCCTTAGCCGATTTCGCTCAGTGGTCTGTAGACTGAAGGGTCCCGGGTTCAAGTCCGGCCACGGGCCCCTCCCTCGATTGCAGGCTGGATCCATCCTGGGCACCTGCGTGGGGCAACCCATCCATGTGTCTCTGTCTCCCTCTCTGAAAAGCAATGGGAAAAAAATACCCACAGGTGAAGATTAAAAATAATAATAAAATTAGTAAGAACCGGGACCAGACTAAAGCCCGTCTGTGTCGCGTGAGGCTCAGCGCGGAGCTGGGCTCGCTGGGCTCGCTGGGCGGGAAGGGACAGCCACCAGGGAGCCGGGGCGCGGGCCTCGCTCTGGTTTTCTGGGCTCTGTCAGGAGCGTGCGGTGCCGTCCGGGGGGCGTGTGCTTTGCCGGGGGCGGTGACATTTGCTGCTGGGCTAAGGGGAGGGACAATAGCTGCTCCGCTCAGGTGAGGGCTGCGAGCTGGTGCAAGGGGGGCCCTTGGTTTTCCAAGAAGTGGACGTCGTCGCAGTGGATTGAAAATCGACGTGGAGACGTTTTGGGAAGCGTCCTGCTCCTGTTAGTGCCACTAAGCAGTGGGACGGCTGATGCAGCTGCTCTTTTACGATGGATTCCTTGGACTCTCTGAGGTCCTTCACAGGGGACAGCAGCACTTACTGGAAGGAGCGACGGAGGCAAATGGACAGTCATTCTGCAAAGGAGCCCTCCCCCGTGTATGCTATTTCGTTGCAGAGGCTTGCGTGGACCCGGACCCCAACCACGCTGGCACCCCCGTGCCGGGCTTCCAGCCTCCAGAACTGCGAGAAAACGCTCTTCTCTTTTTTAAGTTCGTGTGATTTTGTCGGGGGGCAGGAGCAGACGAACGCAGGAAGCCACAGGCACACGACCGCGACACCGTAGAGGTGTCGGAGTGAGCCCCTCAGGCGCCCAAGGACCCAAGGACCCGGTGCCCACGTGCGTGTGCGCGTGATTGCACACGTAACTACACGCACGGCGAATGGAAATCTCTGGGCACGGGATATGTTCGTGACCGTGTTCCCAGAATCGGAGTTTGTGGTGTGTGTTTTTTGCAAAACCGACTCAAGTTTTGCTTTTTTTAAAGAAAAAAAAATTATTGTTGAAAGGATGACAAATGCCCCCATTTTTTCCCATTTTGACCCCTTCTATCCACATCTGCCCCCCTTCCCCGCCACCCCAGGCCTCCCCCGCACTATTGTCTGTGTCCGTGGGTTAGGCATAAAAAAAAAAAGTTCTTTGGTTTATCTCTTCCCATCTCCCTGTCTCCTCTTCTGTCTGAGACGCGTCAGTCCGTTCCATGCTTCCATGTCTCCGGATCTATTCTGTTCATCAGTTTATTTTGCTTATTAGGTTCCACATATAAACGAGATCATAGGGTTCTTGTCTTTCTCTGCCTGGCTGATTTCACTCAGCATCATACTCTCCAGGTCCCTTTATAGAGTCCCAAAGGAGAAGAGATCCCTCTTTTTCACAGCTGCGTAGTACTCCACGGCGTAGATATACCACAGCTTTTTTACCCGCTCATCCACGAATGGGCTCATGGGCTGTTTCCAGATCTTAGTGACTATAAATTCTGCTGCTGTGGACATAGGGGTGCACATCAGAATCACATTTCTAATCTGGAATCATCCCTGGACGTTTTAACTTTCACAGACCAGACTTCTCACGTGTCCACATTGAGGACAATTCAGGAAAATGGTCACACTTCCTAACATGTCTAACCTTCTGGAACGAGACAGGCTGTAGATAAACCGGTGATTTAGATAGAAAATAGGTGGATCGACGGCCAAAAAACACAGCACTCGTTCATGACCAGCCAGGGACTCTGTCCGGCTAGAGAAATAAAGAGCTTGTGGAGGGCACAGCGAGACCTTTTCGTTAATTACGTCCCAAATAAAGGCACTGAAAAATTAAGTATAAAACTCAGCTACCTTTATATCGCCAACAGGACTCATCTTTTCCGTGTGAGACAGTATTGCCTATTTCAATCCGAAGCTATTTTTTCCTCCGCTCCGCCGGTGCAGGTGCTGCGTTTAAGGCCGACCTGCGCCGGAGGAAACAACGCCTACTCCGAGGGTTAACTTAGGGGATTCGCTTCAAAAATAGCCTTGCCTTCCTCTAAATTAAGAAATATTGACTCTCGCTCTGCAGATGTCAAATGAGAAAAGAAATGATGGGGCTGCTGCTTTCAAGACAAATGCCTCTTACAGCGTCATAAATTATGCCTTGAAAATTAAACTTCTACAGGCAAAAGTTTCCCTTCCTTCCGGAAAATACACGCTGGGCTTCTGCATAAACTTGAAAGAAGATAAAAATAGCCAAATATGACTCAGTTCACAACAAGAGCATCAAAGTAGAAAAGACGGTAAATTAATCAACGGATTAAGAACAAACAAAAACCCTCGTTTTTGCAAAAGCACGCCGTCTTTTCTCAGCCTGCGTATATCACACGGAGGCCCCAGATGTATTTTTTTACGTAACCGTAAGTTGTAAGGACACTTTTGTTTTGTTTTCAGTATTATATCCCGCCATGGATGAAAATGATTTCACAAACTTAACAGTTCTATGAAACTTCAAATACTTAAAATTGATTGTTGAGAGTATTATAGATGTCCCCCCTTTTTCCCCATGGCCCCCCTCCACCCAGGTCCCCACCCCACCCCAGGCCTTCCCCACACTGTTGACTGTGTCCATGGGTTATGCATATTTGCATGTAAGTTCTTTGGCTAATCTATTCCCATCTCCCCCCCTTTCCTCTGAGATCCCTCCATCTGCTCCATGCTTCTATGTCTCTGGGTCTATTTTGTGAGCAGTTTATTTTGTTCATTAGATTCCACATATGAGTGAGATCATGGGGATACTTGTCTTTCTCTGCCTGGCTTATTTCACTCAGCTTCATACTCTCCAGGTCCCTCTATATAGTCCCAAAGGGTGAGAGATCCACCTTTTCCACAGCTGCATAGTATTCCACGGCGTAGATGTACCACAGGTTTTTTACCCGCTCATCTACGGATGGGCACTTGTTCATAGCAGCACAATTCACAACAGCTAAGACCCGGAAACAGCCCAAGTGCCCATCCGTAGATGAGCGGATAAAAAAGCTGGGGACACATTGACGCCAGGGAAGATCTCATTAAAAAAACCGAAGCGCCAAGTGCATTTCCCCATGTGGGGTCTACTAAATAATACGCAGCAAGCAGCGCCCTGAGCCGGGTACATGAGGTCATATTTCCCAAAGCCTTTCTCTAACCGCATAATTTTCAACTCCGTGTTATTATTAAATGAATAAAAAAGAAAGAAACAAAAAAACCCCTCTTGTCTTTATGGCTTAGACTTTTCTGCTAGGCTTGGGCATTGTCTGGAATAGATGGGAGGGAAAACGCTTTTAGGAAAAAAATTAAAAATTAATGAATTTCGATGTGAAACATAAAAGCCCAAAGGGGGTAAAAAAAAAAAAAAAGATTTTACATTTCCTCCCTCCCTCAAATATATGCGGAGTCGTGAGGTTTATGGCTTTTCTATGTTGACATACAATTTACGCTCCAACATCTTCCAAATAGAATCGACCCTTTATAGATGGCATCTAATTTGCTCCTACATTAATTTTAGAAGCGATCATTTGTACCTATGATTGTCACAGGTGAAAATACTCAGGATACCCATTTCTTAACGGGAGAGATTTTTTTTCCCCCTTAAAATGAAAAAAGACCTAATCTGAAGGGCTTACCTGTATCTGTATCAAATCAGAACCATTACCTGCGCTGCTCGTTGCCATGGCTACCTCTCCCGTGATCCCTCGGCCTCCCAGAATTTGGGAATCCGCAGACCAGTATCGCCGGAGAGACACCGGAGAAAATGCACGCGGCGCAGGGAACCAAGAAAAATAACCTACAGGAGGGGATTTCACAAGCAAAGGACACTCTAGGAAGCAAAGCGTCTCACTTTATTTCGTAATACATTTTCTACTTTTAATAGTAAACATTCACGTGTGCTTTTATATGTGCCGTTTCGCTCCTACGAGTGTATTTTTTTCCATTCCGCACTTCAAGTGCGCACGCGAACCAGACACGGGAAAGGTGGAGATTTCCTTAGCTGTGCCATAGGGCCTTACAAGAAGGGAAGGCCTTTGTAGGGATTAAAACGGCTTATTCTTTTTTGCTTTCAAACCCTAAGTCGCCGAGGGCTCTGTTTCTATACAGAGATTTTTTTCCCTCTGGTGCCAAACCTCTATTACCTTGTACCGAGTGACCTTTGATGAAATAATAGGGCGGCCTGGCTTCTGCAAACATTCGCGTTGCGAGTTCACAGCTGGGTTTGTAATCTGCGAGAACGATGACGTTTCCCCGGGAAAGAAATGATTGGGAATTACTGTTGCAAACAGCAGCCACTCGGATGCCCAGCCGGGTGGTGGAGAGGTCGGCCGTCCACGCCTAGATGTACACACCACGCGCAGATACCAGCTGCAGGGTTAGCTCATTTCACCGGACATGATTTTTACACGAATCCATTACAGCCAAAGCATATGTTCCCCTCCTGGGATCACGGGAAACCGTGCTTTTTAATTAACGTACCACGGTGGCTGGTAAATACTGATTTCCCGAGGGGACGCCACGTTGGACAAGCCCACGGAAGGAACGGAAAGAACGCAGAATGGATAAGGAACGTGAAGGAAGGAAGCCAGCGGGCAGACCGGGGAGGGGAGGGAAGGAAACGTGTGAGGGTGAACGCGGAGGACACGGAACAAACGGAACAGCGACTGGAAATAAAACGTGAATTATTGTGGACGGGTCCAGATAGAAGCCTGGGTCGGAGTCACGGGCCCACAGGCAACTTCAAAGCAGGCTGGTGTTCCAAGCGTGAGAAAAACACCGTCCAGGTATTTCGTGATATTCACGCCTCGATTTACCTGCCCCTGCTGAGGTCTATCTACCTGTCTTCTTAAATCCTCACGCAGGGACCATCGTGGGAGAGAGACAGACAGAGCGAGGAAGGAATATTGACGGGACAGAGAGACATCGATTGGCTGCCTTCTGCACGAGCCCCAACCAGGGATCGAACCTGCAACCCGGGCATGTGCCCTGGTACCAGGAACCTTCTGGTGCCCGGAGCAACCCTCCAACCACCTGAACCCCTTCGTCTGGGCTCTCTAGCTTTTTTATTTTATTTTATTTTATTTTATTATTTTATTTTATTTTATTTTATTATTTTATTTTAATTTAATTTTAATTTAATTTAATTTTATTTTATTATTTTATTTTATTATTTTATTTTTATTATTTTTTAAAAATATATCTTTATTGATTTCAGAGAGAGGAAGAGACAGAGATAGAAACATCAATGATGAGAGAGTCATTGATCGAGCCCGCCACCCGGGCCTGTGCCCTGACCGGGAATCGAACCCCGATCGCCTGGATCCTAGGTCGACGCTCAACTGCTGAGCCACGCCCGGCTAGGCTCTAGCTTTATTTTAAATCTCACAGTCTAACATTCTGGCCTCCCGTCTTAACGTTTCCACTTTTCCCCTCCGACACACAACGCTTTGCAGCGAACGTCAGTTCTGGAAGGCATCCTATTTTCTCCCTATAACCTGAATTCTTAATAAACGCGTCAGGGGAAGAGAACCGGCACCGACCCCTTTCCGCAGCCCGACCGCTGTCTAAGTCACTGCCCACAGGAGTCGCTGACCTCGCGGCCGGTTTCCCACGGGGCCTGCTGCTGGGAAGAAACTCATTTGTTCCTGTCCGTAGAGAAGCAGATGGTGCCGTGACCCGGACAACTTCTGGGACGTCAGGGCAGGGTCTGGAGTCTGCATCCTGCCTCCTGGGCCACATGGAACTTTCTTATCTCCGTCTCTTGGGCCGTGGGAGCCAAGCGAGGCCCGGGGCCGAGGCTTCCGAGGCCCCAGGATGCTCTGCCCGCCTGGGAGGGGCAGGCGGCCTTGGAGACAGAAATCTCAACATGCATTTCGGCCCCCCGGTTTGCACCCATTTCGACGGCTACACAGGGTACGAGAGCGCCAATCGAAAGGCCAGGTAGACCTTCCCGGGCGTGTCCCCTGAGCCCTGCGAATACAGAATCCCCTTCCGTATAAACATTGTCATTCCCCTCGCAGCTCACAGTCCAACAGGGCCTCCCGCAGGGAAGGGACTCGCCCTGGCCAGTGCGGCTCCGTGGGTAGAACGTCGGCCCCTACACCGAAGGGTCTTGGGTTCGATTCCCGTTCCCGGGCTGCAAGTTCAATCCCTGGCCCCAGTTGGGGTGCGTGTGGGAGGCCACCAGTCGATATGTCTCTCTCACATCGACATTTCTCTCTCTCTCTCTCCCTTCCAATCAATGGAAAAAAATATCCTCACACTTCTAAACTCCTGTCACACTGACACCCTTAGCTCCTCCGTGTGAATCCTGGAGGCTCGGCTGAGTAAAGCACATGACACAGAATTCTTTAAAAACGACAAAACACCAAATTCCTATGCCAATCCCTACGATGGGGGTCCCAGAATCTGCACCCTTCACCGGAAAGCCACCTAGTCCTTTAAACAGTAATATCCTAAATCCATAGCATTCTAGGCTCTGCCGGACTGAGGTGAGGTGCCTGCATAGGACGAGAGTGCTTGAGGGGTGGATGTACAGAGTCCATAGCAAATAGATGATCCGATGTCCTCCGTGGTTTAGTACCAGCACAAGGGCAGGGCTGGAGGGTGGGGGGCATCTCCTTACTCAGCATGGGGCCCCTGGACCAGGAGCACCAGTATCTCCCAAGCGCTTGCTAAAAATACAGAATTTTAGCCCTGGCCGGTGTGGCTCAACTGGTCGAGCGTCATCCCAGGAACCAAGAGCTCGCCCATTCGATTCCCGGTCGGGGCACAGGCCGGGGTTGCGGGCTCAATCCCCAGTCGGAGGTGTGCAGGAGGCAGCCGATCAATGACTCTCTCATGATTGGTGTTTCTCTCTCTCTCTCTGAAATCAATAAAAACACGTTCTTAAAAAATACAGAACTTCAGGCCCATGTCCACACCCATTCGGTCCTAATCTGCGGCCGACACCCCCCCCGTTGATTTGTGTGCCCCTGAAGTGTGACCAGGGTGGGGCTCCTGACCCTTCCTCAGGAGCCCCAGCTCCCTCACCTCCGGGAAGGAAACAAATATTCCCCCACCGTCTGCCCCGTGCCTGGGTTCCGGGCACCCTCTGTAAACCCGCCGAGTTACACCTTCCAGGCTTTGCCCACGTATTTTGGCTGAGCCATGGGCTCAAATCAGGATTGAGTCATGCTCTCAAAGTAACAGAGTTTCGCAGGGACAGAGCAAGGGTTTTAACTGCAAACGCATCTCACCTCAGTGCCCCTGACTTGCCCACCAAGAGCCAGACAAAAAGGGGGTGCAGTAAAGGGGAGTCAGCTTTCAGACAGGATGACCCCTGTCATCACGCCCTTCATCCCACGCTGCTCTTCAGGGAGGAAGCCTCGGATCCTGTCAGGCTACGTTTGCAGTTACTTTGTATCTTTGGCGTATTCAACAAGAAGACCCTTTGTTTCTTTTTTCGTATCCTGTGCTACAAATGCACAACCCGTTTTCTTCTAACGTTCCCTTCGGGCCACCGAGGGACGGCCTCGGCGCTCGCAGTCAACATTCGTCTCCGCAGAGCCGATGGGTCGTTTCCAACCTGCGGGCATCTTTTGGATCCCAACGAGTTAACGGAGGACGAGATTGGAAATGTTCACACGGAGCCGTCTTCAAATAACTAAGAGTAAACAAGAAATTCTCCACAGGCAACTAAAAATAAAGCAATGTTCACGGAGCCACTGAGTTCCCTGATCCTAACGCCAGCCGACACGGAGCTAAAATGCACCCGGGTGGGTGCCCTGGGGTTGCCTCTTAGCAAAGGCACGACCCTGCTTTTCTGAGATGAACTTGACGTGGCACCGATTCTACGTGTGTTGGAGCTTAACCCCTCCATGGCCTCCTTCCTCCCCTCTCCGTGGCCCCTGGCCAGCGTCCGCCAAGCATCCCTGCCCTACCCTCTGCCGCTCTGTCCCCGAGGTCCCTGTGGTCCAAAGACACTTCTCCTTGGATGGCAAATCCTTCCTGGGTTGCAGGCCGTGTTGTACTTTCTAAAAGTCTGTCTTTTGACCTTTTTCTAGTGGACATTATGCCCCACTGGTCCCGATTCCAGGGGGGAGGAAGCTATTTAAATCCCGATTCGATTCACTGAGACGTTTGTGATCCCTCCACATCTCCCATCACAGGAAAGCTCTCAGTCTTTTCCTGTGTCCTCGCGCCTGACAAATTGCTGCCAATATCAGGACTGAAGGCCCTGAAGTCCGAGGCGGCCCCTACGGACGGGTCGGTCCATTCTCAGACCCCCGACAGGCTCACCGTTTAGGTAGCTATTCGTTGGCCTCACGTAGCTCATCTCTTCCCATCTTGTCTCTGACGGTTTCCCAGGGAAGCAGATTTTACAATCTATCTGCTGAAGACCGTTAATTGGATTCTTTTAGATATTTTTAAAGAGGTGCCAATATAGGAAGGAATTTGCTTTCGGGTCACCCTTCTGTGAACGAGGCCCCATTGCCGACGCCTGGCTGACCCACTTCCTCCTAAAGTCGTTACCTTGCAATTCACAGGTGCACGAAACAGCGCCCCGGAGACAGTCAAGAGAGGCACGAGCTGGGGACTCAGAGCCGGGAATCACAAGGTCTCGGTCACCTCGGCCGGTCGTTTCCGCTCCCTGGTCTCCTCGCTCCCTGGGGAGAAAACGAGGCCTGTGCACAGCAAATTTAAAATGATTTCTGGCCCAGCCGGGCGTGGCTCAGTGGTTGAGCGTCGACCTGGGATCCAGGCGATCGGGGTTCGATTCCCGGTCAGGGCACATGCCCGGGTTGTGGGCTCGATCAATGACTCTCTCATCATTGATGTTTCTATCTCTCTCTCCTTCTCCTTTCCTCTCTCTGAAATCAATAAAAATATATTTAAAAAAATAAATTAATTAAAAAAAAAAGTGATTTCTGACCCCATCGTGTCCTGTGATCTGACCACCGGTTCCAACCGCGTGCGTGTGTGTGAACCACGCCAGGAGTTTAGCAGGGGTGGGCAGCTTCTTTCCTGCCAAGGGCTGTTTGGATATTTATAACATCATTTGCGGGCCATACAAAATGATCGACTTAAACATTAGCCTGTTCTGTTTGGTCAAACATTGAATTAACTCACCCCTAATGGGACGGCTGGAACGGCTTCTCTTTGGCGAGGCCTTGGCAGGGCCAAGCCAAAGGATTTTGGCCCTCGGGCAGGACGTTCCCCATCCCTGGTTGAGAGGAAAGCGCACACGGTTTCCCGGAATTCGTGTGTTCGGTCACCATAGGGCAAGGTGGAGACTGTGCCTGAGACGCATGCGTAGCCTGGCTGGACGCAGTGTCCTGGGAATTCAGATCCTGTTTAATTCTAACATTATTTTTTCTCTCTCTCACACCGATTGTCCAGTTTGCTTTGGGAATGGGTGGCACAGGATTAGACTCACACCAACGCAGCCCGGGGAAGTCACGTTGCCACATTGCCCACCAGACGTGCCTCTAGGGTTCTGAGAAATTGGGGAAAACAGGATTCTGAGAACAGACTAAAAGAAATGGAGAATTTCCTGAAGTAGAAGATTGTTTCGTCTATCCCAGGAGCGACCGCTCTCTGAGTCCCTATACGTCAGGCCGAGATCAGAGGCGTCAAAGGGCCCAAGGGCAGAATTTGTGGGAGTCAGAGCATGAAGAATTTGGAAATGACATCGATGTGAGAGGGACACATCGATTGATCGCCTCCTGCATGGACCCCAACTGGGGCTGGGGATCGAACCTGCAACCCAGGCAGGTGCCCCTGACTGGGAGTCGAACCCGAGACCCTTCGGCCCTGTGCAGGAGCCACCAGGAGAAGCTGGACATCCCGAGTGTTTGTCTTTTCCTCTCTGAAGGCCGCAGCTGCCAGCCTGAAACTCGGAGCAGCTGGGGCACTAAACCCATCTCTCCGGGGACGAAACGCAGGGCTAGCCAACCACGTAAAAGGATTCGGGACAGCGTGTAGTGATCACGCTTTGTTCCAAACGAGTGGGTGTTTCACTGTCTTCCTCCCCTGTCGACTATCATCTCAACCTCTTAATTTCTAATTTTCTACACTGTGATTACTAGGCTGGCCTAGAGGCCTTTTGCAGGCAGTGCCTGACAAAGACCATACACTAATTACCGCTCCTTCCCTCTGGCAACATCATAAAGGTTATTGTCATTCAGAAAGCCTTCTGTGGTTCAGGATTCTGGCCTACTTACAGCGCCCGACACCCCTACTTGAGAGATGGGAGTAATGCTAATTTAACTGACAGAGAATCCCGCCCTGGTGAGGATTTCTGTGTCTCTAGGACGCTACGCAGGGAGACGCTTTGTCCTGAGTCTACATGCTGCTGAAAACAGAATGTCCCGGGAGACTGTGTGCGATTTAGAAGTAAGTACGCATGCGAAGGAGGTGGGGAAGGCGAAGGTATCCTCTTTGGAAGGTACCGGCAGACCCTTTGTGAATTCGGGAACCACTTGGGTTTTAGCAGACAGCTCACATCGACTTTTACCCCAGGACAGCTCCCAAGACACAATTCTCAAACTTTGTCTAGCGCCACCTTGAGGACACACTGAGAATTTTTCCGAATCCTGGATGCAGCTCCATCTCCAATATTGTCTCGCCAGGAGATTTTTTTTTATTTTTTATTTTTTTAAAAAATATATCTTTATTGATTTCAGAGAGAGGAAAGGAGAGGGAGAGAGAGAGATAGAAACATCAATGATGACAGAGTCATTGATCGAGCCCACAACCCGGGCATGTGCCCTGACCGGGAATCGAACCCCGATCGCCTGGATCCTAGGTCGATGCTCAACCGCTGAGCCACGCCCGGACAGGCTGGAGACTTCTTATTTCTGTGCCCAGTTGAGCCCCTGGTGCCCTAGTTTTCTCCCATGGGTGGGCCCTTCACATTTCCCCAGACGTGTTCCATTTTGGCAACCTTCCCAGGATCCAATCTTCTTTCTCCTAGGACACGGCCTTCCCCTCAGAGAAAGTAATTTTCCCGCATCGTGACCTGGCGGTTGAGAACCTTTATCCGTCGAGAAGCTCCTCAGGTTGCCCTGCCACTTATCACCTGTCCCACAGCGTCCTGGGTCCACAATCCACCCACCTGCTGGGCCACCTTCTATACGTTGGACATCCTTGAAGCTCACTGCTCAGCTTTATTCATTTCCTGTTGCCCTATGGCCCTGGTCTAGTTATGGGACAATCTTCTGGAGAAACCCTGAAGAGTCCAGAATTCTCCAGAAGCTCTCTCTCCTCTACGGTTAATTGGCCCACCCAGTTTTGACGTGGGTATCAACGTACGAAACACTCAAACCTGTGAAGAATTTGTGTGAGTTTATTTGAGCCTAACTGCCGACAATTTCCGGGAAACAAAATCTCAACAGACTGAGACAGTGCCCCAGAGAATGGCCGCTTCGCACTTTGTTTTATACATTACAATCAAAAGAGGAGACGTAGGTGCGTTCCATGAAATCCACTGGTGGTAGGTTAGGGAGGCGGGAGAAAGCAAAGCAGGGAAACCTCTGGGATTGGATAGAAAGTAAAATTACGGACACACACTTCTACATAGGTGGGTACAGGATAGTTAACAGTCAACAATTAACTCAATGACCATAAGGGGATTTATGATCTCCAGCCTGGTGCATTGGTTGTGCCTTGTAGGGTCTGGAAGAAGGGGAGTTACCCTGACATTCCAAAGGAATGTTATCTTAGATGCCAAAGACAATAGGCTCAGTTAAAGTACAAATTGACCTTTGTCAGGGTGATTCAGATCTAGGACATGACTACCCACCATAAACTGCTTTGAGTTTTAAAAAGTTTTCATTCCAGACCATCCCGTGTGGTTCCTTTAGGCCTCTGAGTTTGCAAAGCCACCATACAGGCCTCCTCTGAGCTCGTTACATTAGCATGGGGCCCTCTTCTCACCCACATGGGACATGCCCAGCCTCTGAGTCAAAGTGTGGACACCATCTAGGCAGCTGGCCACTTCTTAAACGCTATTGTGCCATACAGTTCAGTGGGTTTTACCTTCCCACCTGTTCCTTTTAACCCACTGGTGTCTGGGTCACGGGGAAGATTCTCTGGCATTCATGGGGGATCATCAAAGTGTTGATTCCAATGTCTACCTCACTGTTGAAAGAATTTCTCCACCTGCTAAGCCCACCGAAAGAAGAATTTTCTGGAACATTCCATGCTGCGAACCTGATCAATAACCTGTATAATTTTGTGAAATTTAACCGAGGAACTCCTTAAACTGGCCCTTTCTCACCTCCCTGAGCACTCAGTCTGCATCCTGATCACCCCACCCTTCCCCGGCCTAAGTAATTAAAATACCGAGCAAGCTTTCTCTTTCCGGTGCGTTTTGCATTTAAATAGACACAGCTTGAGGCTGCTTTGTAACAGCAGAAGTAATGGGCTTTATTGAAAAAAGATAAGCTTTCTCCTTTCCCTCCACTCCTCGCTTTGGATTTGTGTTCTAACAAAATAAGAGGCACAGGTTTGATAAGGTCAAGCTGATAAGTGTGTCACGGTAATTGTCTCAAAATTAATGGAGATGAGTAAAGAAAGGCCGACTATCCCCAAACTAAATGGGATGTTAAACAAAGGCCCTTTGGTCTTCAGTTAACCAGATATTTATGTGCTGCCAATAAAAAAGTTTAAAAAATAGTTGAGTTTGGTCTTCCTCCCTGTTTCGCGGATGGAAGGTGTTGCTACACATCACATATTATGTGTTTATAAGACCGTATGCAAACACATCCATGCTTATGTTTATATATATATATATATATATGTTTATATATGTTTATTAAGTTAAATGCATAACTTACAATTATAGTGTAAAGAATGTATCATCCAATAGGTATTTGTCTGGGTAAGTGATTCTCAAAAGTCGGGGTGCAGCCCTGGCTGGTGTGGCTCAGTTGGATAAGCATCATCCTGTGCACCGAGAGGTCACCAGTTTGATTCCCATGGGGGCACATGCCCAGATTTCAGGCTCAATCCCCAGGAGGGGGTGTGCAGGAGGCAGCCACCCAGTGGTTCTCTCTCATCAATGTTTCTCTCTTCCTATCCCTTCCTCTCTCATAAAAAAATGTTTATTTTTAAAAGTGGGGGGCAGTCTCCCCCCCAACTGCCCAAGGGACATTTGGTAACATCTGGAGATGTTTTGGTTGTCATTGCTGAGGCTGGACGAGGCTACTGCCATCCACTATGAAGAGACCAGGGATGCTGATGAATGTCCTGCAAGGCACGGCTGCCCACCGACCGCTGCCAAAAACCATCACCCATCCTCAGATATCCATAGTGCGGGGTTTGAGAAGTCCTGGTCTAAACAAACGTTGGCATTTCCTGGTGGTGTATTCATGTTGAACCAGGCACGGCAGTTAGACTGTTTAGAATGCCTTGTTTACTTCCCACAACTTTTCTGTGAGGTGCTGAGATGAGGCAATGGAGAGCAAGAAGTTTGGGAATTTATTTCCCCTAATTAGAAAGAGGGAGAGCCAGGGTTGAAGGCAAGGTTGATCTGGTTCCTGGGGTGTCTCTTGTAGCCTCCACACCAGATTTCTGTTCCTTTTGCAGAAACTTCTGATTTTTAGGTTAGCAAAGAAACTGGGTGTGTGTGCTGCCATTCATATGTGTTTGTATAGATATATATACACCAGTTAAATTCTTTTTTCTTTATTGATTAGAGAAAGAGGAAGGGAGAGAGAGAGAGAGAGAGAGAAACATCAATGCTGAGAGAGTCATGGATCAGCTGTTTCCTGCACGCCCCCCAGCAGGTATCAAGCCCACAACCTGGGCATGTGTCCCGACCAGGAAAGAAAACTGTGATCTCCTGAATCCTAGGTCGATGCCGATGCTCAACTGCTGAGCCCCCCCAGCCAGGCCCATTCTCATCTTATAATGGAAGAAGTTAACTGAGAAGGTTAGTCATTGTCCAGGCTCACGCCTAATAAATCCTGGATTCAACATGCAAGACCATTCTTCTGAGTGCAAATCTAAGACTCTATAAACAACATAGCTCATGTCCACGTTGGCTAGAGAGTCACTGTGGTGAGCAGAAGAATGCCCCCCAGCTGTCCATGTCCTAATCCCCAGGATCCATGGCTATGTTCCATCACCTGGCCAAGGAGAACCAAGGTTGCACATGGGACGAAGGCTGAAAGCCATGGCTATATTTCAATAAGTAAGCAAAGAATGTTGATGTATATATTAGGAAGACTTAAACTCACGTTTGTGTTCTGAGTTATGCTTTAATGGGCAGCTATATTATAAAGCCAGGATTGTCTAGAAGGGAGTGTACTTCTGCAAATGTATGAAGCAAGAGGTACTGGTCTCCTGGAAGGGAACTGAAGGGAGTTTATAGTTTGGATTTGCTACCACTGACTTGTCTAATGCGGCGTTTCCCCAGCCTTGCATCACTGACATATGCTCAGTTGGATGTGCCTTATGCTAGGACCGCCCTGTGCATTGTGTGATGATGGCTACATCCATGGCCTCCACCCACTAGGGGTCACTACTACTCTTCTCCAGTTATCACAACCCCAAGGTCTACCAACGGTGCCAAGTGTCCCTTGGAGGGGAGACAGCCTTCAGGTGCAAAGCATTGTTTCATGTCTGCCATGATTGTCCAAGACAAGTGTCTGGCAACCTTGAAACAAAATTTCCACCGATTCCCCTTTTACCTCTCTTCAAGTCCGATTCCAACCACCAACTTTGTGCTGACGAACCACTGAGAGTTCATCAGACAAATAAAGTCATCCTGTTAATATACAGTAAATTCGCCCAGCTGGTGTGGCTCAGCGGTTGAGAGTCAACCCATGAACCTGGAGGCCAGGGTTGGATTCCAGGTCAGAGCACATGCCAGGGTTCCAGGCTCCATCCCCAGTAGGGGGCGCACAGGAGACAGCTGATCCATGTTTCTCTCTCATCATTGATGTTTCTCTCTCTCTCTCCCTTCCTCTCTCTGAAATCAATAAAAACATATTTAAAAAAAAAAATGAATAGTGATGGGATGTTAAAAAAAAAATTTAAAAAGAGAGATACAGTCAATTCTGTTGGCTGGTCCTTCTGTCGAGGAACTCTAGTTACTCTCAGCTATGGAGTTACCAAATCATGTCCTTCAAAGTAGTCCCTGCGTCTTCCATGCTGAGACAGAGAAACTGAGCAGATTTGTCAAGTATGGAAACTCTGGACTCTGTGCCCCTCCTGACACCACGCTACGCCCAGAGGAGTGAGGCTGGGGGTGGTGATGCTTATGGGGCCCAAGGGCCAGCCTGAGCCATGCAGGTTGTTGCTGGGTCTCCAAGGTGTGGAAGGGAACAGTACAGAGCACATGCTGTCCATAGCAGGGGAATGCCCAGAGGAGCTCACTATGGGTCCCACTAGAACACATAAGTTTGGGGTGTCAGATCCCCCAGATCTCCTAACCCATGGTGCCCGAGCCTCTGCCCGCTCTTCTGTGGGCCATCCTTACGGCCATGGCTTCTACCTGTGCCTCCAGGGTGCTCCTGCCACCTTTCCTGAAAGAGCAACCTGCTGCTGCCTCCATGCTGAAGCTCGATGTGACCCAGATGAGGGCCTGGGGACAGCTACCCCTTACCCTCAGTCTAAGTTGGCAACATGAGCTTGGGTGGGGGGGGGGGCACCATCCTGTGCCCAGGTTGCAACACCCTCAGTTCCAGATGCATCTTTCTGTCTGCTGTGCCGTAAATGCAGTAAGTGCCGTAAATGGCGTAAATGTCGTAAATGCAGCGAATGTCGTAAACGCGTTAAATGCCGTAAATGTAGTAAATGTCGTAAATGCGACAAATGTCGTAAATGCGATACATGCCGTAAATGTAGTAAATGGGGTAAGTGCGGCAAATGCTGTAAATTGCATAAATGCAGTCAATGCCGTAAATGGAGTAAATGGCGTAAATTCCATAAATGCCGTAAAGACGCCCATGCATCTCCAAGAGGCACATTCCCGAAGGAGCAGAGAGCCCCACGCAAAGGAAACAGCAGTGACACCCACAGTGTTTTCTTAGCGCAGCCTTTCCAAAGGCCGTTCTGGACTCGAGACTTATTTTCGTAACTGTTTCCCCAGCTTTTCCCTGGACTCCCAAATGTACAGGCTAAAGTCCTAGGGTTTGCAAAAATAGCTGCCCTGCTCTTTTATCTTTGTGTGGGCTTCCTTCTTTCGACCTGCATCAAAGATTAATACGTCTCATGGGCCCCGAGTGTCAAGGGGGCTGTGAAAGCCACTAGCGGGTAGACCCCTGTTACCCTGGGGTCCGATTTTGATGAAAAGCCCACCCTGGCTGTCCCCCAGGATAACCCACTGGTGTATGATGGGTCCTGAGGGAAAGGAAGACAAGAAAAGAGCAGACATCGAGGACCGGGATCGGAAATTCAGGAGGCTTCAGGGGAAAGGGACCCTCTTGATGGCCCCCACTGGGCGCTTGCTCCCCAATCTGTGATTCTAAGGAAACCCCTGCGACCCAGGAACCCACGGCCAGCTACCTCGGGATGGCTTCCCTGGGATATCTCGCTGTTATAGGCATTTTAGTGCAGCAGGTATTAGGATCCCTGCAGCGGCTATAACAAACCTGGAAAACGTTTTCTGAGGCATCAGCCTTACCCAGGGAACTTTCTTTAGTTATTTTTTAACTAAGTGAACTGCAGTTATCCTCTTGTCCAATTTACAGCTAGGAAACTCCTTAAAGAAATGGTATTCTAAAAAAAAATAATAAAAATAATAGAAGATGAAATGCACGCCTTTAATTGGATTAATGCATTTTTTTTCTTCCTGTTAAATGCAAACTGCTAAAATACTGTATTAATGTTATACGGTTAAACACATCTAATGTTCTCAAATAGACTCCCTTTATTTAGTAACCATGCAGTTCACTACAGGAGGTTCCAACAGCTCATAAAATTCTCTTCTGCACAATTTCACTGGCTTCTTAGGTGTTTTTAAATGAAAACCCATAGGTGCAGTGACCTTAAACTATGTGAAAGCCATTAGTACAAGAGCAAATAGGAACAGAGGCCCCACCGTAGACTTGTCTTCAAGGCATGGCTCTGCATTCTCAAATCTAACACTTGGAATTCCAATCATATCCCAAAAGAGAACAAATACTCCAGTTCAATGTTTCTCAGACTTTCTTATTGGTTATCTTTTGCAAGGAGAGTTTTTAACACTTTATTTTCCATAACATAACCCAACTCATGTAATTTTGGTGCCACAGATACGCAGTATATAGATTTTACGTGTATATGTTTAGGGACCGTGTGGATACTTGTGCTTTTTCAACAGAAAGAGTGAGATTCCTCCTTCCCCAGAATCCGCGTTTACTCCCTTGGACATGGGCTTTCCCGCTGAGATGCATTAGCTCTAGATCAGCCCTGCCCAATAGAACTTGCTGTGACCAAGGAAATACTCTGCAATACATGGTATCCACTCGCTGGTTGGGGCTAGGGAACGGCATTTTAATTGTCATTAATTGTCGTTAATTTAAATAATCACATATGACTAGTGGTTAACAATCTGGATCGTGTAGTTCTGCATAATTAAGGAAAAAATGATTAAATGCAAGGACATGAAGAAGGGTCTGTAAAGTCCCAATGGGTAGCTAGTGAGGTTTTTTTTTTTTTTTTTTGCAAAAAGGGGCTCAGTTTCGTTTTTTAATTTTTCAATTACAGTTTACATTAAATATGATTCTGTGTTAGTTTCATGGGTGCAGCATAGTGGTTAGACGGTCATATACTTTACAAAGTGGTCCCCTGAATATTTCAAGTACCCACCTGGCCCCCAATAGTTATTACATAGTTATTACAATATTATTACAAAGTTATTACAATATTATTGACTATGTTCCCTGTGCTGTACTTTACGTCCCTGTGACTGTTTGTTCTCTAAGTGCCAATTTCTACTTTTCAGTCCCTTCATCTTTTACACCCAGTCTCCCAACCCCCCTCCCCTCTGGTGACCATCGGTCTGTTCTCTGTGTCTATGAGTCTGTTTCTATTTTGTTTATTTATTTTGTTCTTTAGATTCCACATATAAGTGAAATCATACGATATTTGTCTTTGTCTGACTGATTTCATTGAGCATAACGCCCTCTAAGTCCATCCATGCTGTCACAAATGGTAAGAGCTCCTTCTTTTTCATGGCCGAGTAGTATTCCATCGCATAAATGTCTCACAGCTTTTTTATCCATTCATCTGTTGATGGGCATGTGGGCTGTTTCCAGATCTTAGCTATTGTAAATTATGCTGCTGTGAACAGAGGGGTGCATATATTCTTTCAAATTAGTGTTTTGGGTTTCTTTAGATATATACCCAGAAGTAGAATTGCTGGGTCATAAGATAGTTTTATTTTTAATACTGTTTTCCATAGTGGCTGCACCCGTCTGCATTCCCACCAGCAGTGTACTCCGGTTCCCCTTTCCCCACACCCTCACCAGCACATGTCGTTTGTTGATTTGTTGATGGAGCCATTCTGACAGGTGCGAAGTGATACCTCATTGTGGTTTTCATTTGCATCTCTCTGATGATTAGTGACACTGAGCATCTTTTCAGATGCCTCTTGGCCATCTGTGTGTCCTCTTTGGAGAAGCGTTTATTCAGTTCCGCTGCCCACTTTTTAATTGGGTTGTCTGTTTTTTCTGCTGTTGAGCTTTCTGAGTTCTTTATACATTTTGGATATTAACCCCTTATCAGATGTATCACTGGTGAAAACCATTGTTCTTAACCAGGGACAATTTTACTGGACCCCACACCAGAGGCATTTGGCAAAGCCTGAAGACATTTTGGTCGTCACAGTGGGAGGGGTGTGCAGGTGCTGATAACATATTAGCCAGTAGATAGAAGCCATGGATACTGGCCAGCACATTATAGATGCACAAGACAGCCCAACCCAACAAAGACTTATTCAGCCCCTAGTGCGAACAGTGTCAAGGTTGAGAAACCCTGCTGTACAGACAGACTAGCTGAAACTTCAGCTGGAATTGAAGCCTCTCCAGACATCCTCTTGCAATCCGGAGAGCAGCAGGGCCGAGAGGCCCACTTCCCGTCACAATCTCTGAAAGAGAGAAAGAGACCACTGTGCCCAACTGAGGTGTACATCAAACCTGCCCAGTGGGATTTGGGGGTTTGTCGGGCAGGATTATAAATAGCGCCTCAGGTGGAATGTTTATTTACCCTCTCCCTGAAAGTGTGAACAGCACATAATAAAATGCATGGATCTGAAAGTCTGCTGATGCATGCCCGTCAAACCGAGGGGCACTGCTCCCTTCAGTGATGCTGGGCGTGGTGCCACCGTCACCTTCTCGGCTCGGGTTCAAGATGAAGATTGTAAATATTATTCCTGTGCCAGCTGGGAGAATTGGCTCAGAAGATGAGAGTTACTGGTAAGGAACCATCTGGGCTGTGCACCTATAATCTACATTTCCTAGCTAGGTTCTGGGAGAGACTAACTGTGTAGGGCAATAGGACAGGACATGTGCAAAAATATTTGTATTCCTGACCAAGAAAAATATTCTAGGAGAAGTGGGAAGGGGTCTAAGATTTCTTGGATCAGCAAAGGAAAACCTGTTTACCAGCCCATTTTGCTGACTAAATTACAAATACTCATTTTGCAGCAACTCTGTTTCTCCATCTTTATTTCATTTTTTGTGGTATGAGTTCGATGAGCTCCACCGTGGTGGGGAAAAAAAAATGCATGTCATACAATATTTCAGGAAAAGCAATAGAGAGAGGAAACCCCACGATCAAAGACAATGGTTACCGAGAAGTGTGGGTCTCCGATAGAGGAATTTTATGTATCAGTTTATATGGAGAGGAGCTGCTTTTTTGTGTTGTGAGAAATCTCAGAGAAAAGACTTACATGGAGCCCCCAAAATTAGCATCAGATCACCTCGCAATATTGAAATTTAGTGGCCTGGGAACAAAAGTAACTACAAATAAAACTTAAATCAGAAACAGAGGTGGTTAAATGTTTCCATATGTTTGTTACTGTTGTAATTAGCTAGTTATTAATAATAGGAAGGAGCAAAGGGAAGGTTACATAGTATAAGCATGCTCATCTGGGCAGCTTCACCAGGAAGCTGCAACGTTGCACTCCCCAGGGAACCACTGGTCCATTCCCTGCAAATCACTGGGGGAAGGGGTCCAACAAAGGGGGAATGGACATATGCACAGCGAGTCGGCGATATCTAGGGAAGGTGTTCCCCTGCCAATCTAACCTGGGAACAAAGATAATTGGCCAGAAGAGTGCAGCCAATGCAAACCTGCAAAAATTTGGGAATACATAATCCCCACACAAAGGAATTCTGTCTTCTTTTGCTCTGTCTTTGCCCCTGCTTCCTTGCACTCACCTGTGTTCCCTCCAGAGCCGTGTGGCCATGTGGGCCCCACACACAATGGACTACAGCTGGGAACACACGCTAAGCCAGCCTGATGCTGGACTGGACTGTGAAAATAGGGAGCAGAAACTCCGGGCAACGCCTTGAATCCTAGCTCTGCTGAAGACACAGCTGGGCGGGACGGAGAGAGAGGGAACCTGGAAAACTCAGGGGTTTAATTCCAGACCAATAAATGTCACGCGTTCTCCTGTGCAAGTCTCAGAAAATTCCTTTTCTCGTGACATCGCAAGAAGCCGGCTTCCACTGGCAACAGCTGTTGGCCTGGATCACCGGACTAGGTTTTCCTTTTCAACCTCAGGAGGAAGATAAATATGCGTCAAGTGCTCAAATGCAGTGAAAAACATATTCAATTTCTTCAGGTTGGACTTAATTGCCTTTAGCTGTAAACGCAGCTGCTGATCAAAGCCTCCCAGACCTAACCATCGCTCTTCTAATTCATCCTGAAATTGTGCTAAAAATTAACACGGGGCCGCTTTTTTTCAGAACCAGGCCCTGAGACTTGATGTGATTTCACGCTTGCAGAAGGCGCTGGGGAATCGGCCGGGTCCCTGGAGAAACCATTTGCCTCCTGGCTCTGTTGTAGGAGAAATCATGCCGCCCTGAGGAATCTAGAATCTCCAGGGGAACACAGCCTGGAGAAGCCCGTGGGAGGCGGTCTTTGAAGATCTCGAGGCAGATCACAGAGATCAAAGGGGGAAGTCTTCGCCTGAGAGGACTGCTCACTCATTTCTCCCCCTTTAAAGTTTAAAAAAAATTTATTATACAGACCCATCAAACTTCATGAGGAACTATAGGGGGTTTTATAGAGTAAAAGAGGGAAATGTCCCAAGCTGTAGTTCATTTCTCTTTATTATTATTACTATTATTATTTACTTTTAAAAATATGTCTTCATCGACTTTAGAGAGAGAGGAAGGGAGAGGGAGAGAGAGAGAAACATCAATGATGAGAGTCATTGATCGGCTGCCTCCTGCACGCCCCCGACTGGGGATCGAGCCCCCAGCCCGGGCATGTGCCTTGACTGGAAATCGAACCCCGACCTCCTGGATCCTAGGTCATTGCTCAACTGCTGAGCCTCGCCGGCCGGGCAATATTATTATTTTTTATTGAGCTTTACAAAGAGTCATCTGTAATGGTTCAGATGAACAGCTACAGGAAGCGGACATTGGCGGGGGTCCCGTAAATCACTACAACTGTCTCAGAAACGGATGCGGAAATAAGTGTCCACATGTATAAAACCGTATAGCCTTTGATTACGTGTTATTATCTGTATGAATCCACCCCAAGCATATGCAGAGCGTCATAAAAGTGGCCGGGTAGCGAGGGATGTTCCCTGTGGTGCGAACTGGCAGCGTAAACAAATCTTGGCAAATTCATTGGGTGGAATCAATGAAAACGCCCCGTCTGCAGTGTCAGGAAGCAACTTGACCACTACGTCCCCCGTCTCTGACCCTTCGGTAACGGCATGCCCGTGAGCGTGTCGGAGGAGCATGGGGAGTGTGTCCTAGATCTTGAGCTATCCTGACGTCGCCAGGGGACAGGATGGTGGATGCTGGGGCTTAGCATCTGTATTCCAGGGAAAAAAACCAGTAACCGGGAAACCAGGAGACCCAGAACACATCCTCGAAACTGGGCAAAAGCATCGGATGCTCTCCTCTGAGAGCGTTTTTCTGCACAGTCTCTGTTCTGTACTAGAGCCCCGAGGAGCCAGCCTGGCCGGCGGTGGGTCTGAGTAGATCCTGGACCTTCTCCTGTCCAAAGAAGCCCAGGAGACATCTCCCAGCACATAAGCCAAAAAGTCACCTGCTGTCACCAGAGGCCATCCCCAGCCACCTGACTCACCACCAGGCTGCCACCAACGGGGGCCAAGACGTGGCCTCTTGTCCACAGGCCAGAAGGAGGTGGGCTTCACCCAGGGGCCTGTGTCACCCACAGCAATAAAGCCGAGCCTCCCAGCCAGAGCCCAGAGTTCCTACTCACGCTGAATTCCTGGGAGATGCGGGAGAAAAAAAAAATTCATGACTCCTAAGATTTATAAAGAAGTTCTACTTAGAAAAGGGCCTAGGCCCTGGCCAGCGTGGCTCAGTGGTTAGAGCGTCGGCCTGCACACGGGAGGGTCTCAGGTTAGGTTCCCGGTCAAGGGCACGGGCTTGGGGTGCAGGTTCGAGTCCACCTTCCTGGAAGGCAACCGATTGATGTGTGTCTCTCCCACATCGATGTTTCCCTCTCCCTCCCTCCCCACTCTCTCTGAAAAAAAGAAAAATGGAAAAGAAATGTCCTCGGGTGACAGTTAACAAGAACAACAACAAGAAATGATGTACGCTGCCTGGGTATAAAGCACCGAGTTCCTAAATAAACCAACAAGCAAACAGACTCAGAGAGACAATCACCAAGCTGAAGCCTGTCTCCTAACAGCCACGTGGAAGAGCGTGACCCCCTCCCGTAGGAAATGCCACGTCACTGGTCCCTGCTTTTTCCAAACACTGCTGTGTTTTATAGAAGTCACCTAACAGTCGTCCCCCCCCCGTGAGCATTTAAGATCCTTCTTTTAGTCCCTCCTTGCAACACGCTTTGCCGGACATTTTTCGTCTGTTCACATTTTCATTTGCAAATGTTTTCATTTGCATATTTGGGGTCAAGCTCATTAACCTTGAGGGGACCTGAACTATTTAGAGCAGTTGACGTGCACACCTTAGGTGAGCTGTCTGATTACAGGTAAAGTAATGACAATGACACTGATAAATTTTCAGGCCTGTCACGCTCCCCAGAGGCGTCACCTCATTGCATCCGAAATCCATCCCAGATGGGCCCACCCGGGAGGCGCGGCTCCTTAGAAAACACACACCATCCTTTAAAGTGAGAAAGAAATGCCCTCCCGGTAGAGCCCTTTTGAAAGCATTTGCATCTTACATTCCACTGCCCTTATTTTTTGCCTATTTACCTATTTTCCAGATTACAGTTTCTACGACGACGGGTGTGATGTTTCCTCCTTGCTAACTCTGTCTTCTGACTGGCGTTAAGCAGTCGTCTCCCCTCCTTCACGGCTTCAGTTGCAAATGAGAGCGTTTCGTGGAAATTCCAGAAATAAGGCGTGTTAGGGCAGAGATCAGCGTCCGGGTGCTCTAACCCCTGAGCTACGGAGCCCAAGGAGATTGAGACATTTACTTAATTCAGCTGACGGCCAGGCTGACGTACAGAGGAACAAATCGCCTTCCCGGTGGCGGCCAGCCAGGCACACACGGGGGATGCACTTCACCCAGGGGGACAAACCCACGGGGGGTGGCAGGAACGAATCGCACCCCGAGGGAACAATCCACAAACCCTCCTTCTGAAAGCCCTGGGCCAGGCTTACAGGACCCAAGACAATAGTGGCTCTCGGCCAGCGACGGGTCAGACGTCAGTCAGCTAACAGGGCATCTGTTAGGACTCTGCTATATCGTGTTTAGGTAACTGCGGCCTTCTGCCGGGACAAGGCGGCGAGAAAGCCTAAGTGTTTTCACTTTCCCTGTAAGTCGTTTTATTTTTTTTAATCCTTGCCCGAGGACATGTTTATCGATTTTAGAGAGAGGGGTAAAGGAGAGAGCGAGAGAAACATCGACCCAAATAACAAATTCCTGTTGGGAATTTTTACGAAAGAATGGTTCATTGTGGTTATATTGCAATTATGCAAAGTGGATAACGTTTAGCAACTGGCTTTGTCAGCAAGGGTTACAATGTATCAGATGCTGGTATAAGATGTTGCTAACAAAGATACAGTAGCGACCCCTTACCCTAGGCGCATACATTCCACACGCACCCCGACTGGGGGTCAAAGCTGCAAACCAGGCATGAGCCGTGACCAGAATGGACTTTTCTGCGCATTGATGATGCCCAACCCACTGGGCCACAGCGGCCAGGGCAACGATTCATAAGTTTTAAATTGTGCCCTGTTCTCACATGCACAATGAAACTCGACTCATCCCTCCATCCGTGTCTCCGCTCTGTGGACACTCCCAGCCCATTAGTCACGAGCAGATTGGGTCCCCGTCGCCCTGATTTTACAAAACGTTCGCAAAGCTCAAGAGTGGGGGGGGGGTGCAGGAGATTTGGAAACGCCAAACAGAAGCTACTAAGTGCTTCCTTGAAGTGCAAAAATGTGTATGTGCATGAAAAAATAGGCTGTGTAGGGTATCCGGGATCCACTGGGGGTCCTGGAATGCATGCGCCTAGGGTAAGGGGTTGCTACTGTATCTTTGTTAGCAAAGAGGGAGAGAGAGAGAAACATCCACGATGAGAGAGACAGTCATGGATCGGCTGCCTCCTGCTCCCCCGTACCGGGAATCAAACCCGCAACCCGGGCCTGTGCCCCGACCGGGGATCGAACCCTGACCTCCTGGTTCCTGGGCGATGCTCAGCCACCAAGGCTCACTGGCCGGGGGACTTCTGCATTTTTAAATCCTTGGAGAAAATAATGAAAAGAATAGAAATCTATCACCACCTGTGAAAATTGTGTAAAATTCACGTCTCCCTGTCTAGACACCGGCGGGATTCAGACACAGCCCTGCCTGTTCCTAAGGGTGGCTTGTGGCTAATTGTGCTCCAAACGGCCAAGCGGAAGAGCTGTGCCCCCCCGTCCCCCCAAAATCTAAATATTGACTCTCTTACCCTTTACAGAAAACCGGCTAATGCCCGGCCTGCACCTCTTGAAGCGCTCGGAGGCGAAATTAAGTTTGAAAGACTGCGCGCGATCTTCCTGGACGCTTCAATATTTGATGACGCAAATATTTGGAGACGCTCAATAATAAATGATCTGGATCGAGGGAGCCCCAAGCCGCCGCCGCGAACCGAGGAGGCCAAAGCCGAGCAGTTATCCTAAGAGAGGCGAACACGTCAAAAAACAATTGAATGAAGCCGCGGAGTCGACGGCCACCCAGAGAAACTTGGCCCTGAGCTCCTGGAGCACCGGCGGGGGGAAAAAAAAGAGAGAAACCAGGAAACTTTGTCTTTTTGTTTCTCTGTCTCTCTCTCTGTCCCTCCCGTCCACTGTTTCTAGAAATTGATGGAGAAAGTGACGATTAAAAAAACCAAACAAAAAACCCGAAATAGTCCCAATGCTTAGGATCGTAGCGAAGGAGCGGTTGGTGCTAATTTAAAGGAAGCCCGGCTTCCTAGGGCCTAAAGCTCGTGGGACGTAAACCCGGGTGTTTTCTGTTTTTTTTTGGGGGGGGTTTCTCCACAGGGAAGCATTGGGGGGCCGTTCCTCACAGGCGATGCTGTAGCCGGAAAATCCTAATTTCCTCGGGACTGTTTCTGTGCCCTGATCAATAGGAATAGGTCCTCTCTCTGCGGCTCCTGCTCTTTTCAGCACAGGATTTGCAGGACACAAAGTTACGAAACAATTTATATATATATATATATATATATATATATATATATTTATATATTTATATTTATATTTATATTATTTATATTTATATTTATATTTATATTTATATTTATATTTATATTTATATTTATATTTATATTTATATTTATATTTATATTTATATTTATATTTATATTTATATATAACTATATTTATATATAACTATATTTATATATAACTATATTTATATAACTATTTATATATTTATATATAACTATAGTTATATATAACTATAGTTATATAACTATATATAACTATTTATATATTTATATATAACTATAGTTATATAACTATATATAACTATTTATATATTTATATATAACTATAGTTATATAACTATATATAACTATTTATATATTTATATATAACTATAGTTATATATAACTATAGGTATGTATAACTATATTTATATAACTATATTTATATAACTATATATATATAACTATTTATATATATATGTAACTATTTATATATATAAATAGTTAATCCGCACCTGAGGATGTTTTTTTCTATTGATTTTTTTAGACAGAGTGGAAGGGAGAGAGAGAGACAGAGAGAACTATCGATATGAGCGAGACACATCGATGGGCCCAGGGGATCGAGCCTGTAACCCAGGTACATGCCCTTGACCTGGAATCGAACCCAAGACCCTTCCGTTTGTGGGCTGACGCTCGCACCACAGAGCGACGCCGGCCAGGGCGAAACAAGAGTATTTGATAAAGAAAGGCCTTGACCATGAGCAGCGAGGGGAGCGGAGCATCCATCCTCCCCGGGGCAGGGTTTCCATCGGAAACCGTCGCATTTACAGGGCCCCGCGGGGGACCCAACACCCCCGCTGGCCTCCCCAAGGTTTTCAAGTCAGCACCTCCGGAGACCCATAGAAGATTTACATCTCCGCTCGATTCCTCTTTTCTTCATATATTATTTTTTTTATTATGAGGCAAGGGCCTTGGCAGAGGAGGGCGAGCTGATGGGATCTATATCTCAGGCTCGGGTTGTGCAAAATCAATGGGCATTTGTCTGTCTTGGGGGGGGGGTCGCATGCACCCTGACCCTGGAATAGTCAGCCCGGCGACATCCTTCAGGACGCGCAACGGCGTGAGGAGCCCGTCAAGGACGGGACGTCCATTCCTCAAGGAGGGCTGACGGGAATGGCAAGGACCATGAACTCGGTTCTGGGAAATAAATGGTTTTACTGTTATAAATGGACACACAGCTCCCGTTGCTAATTAGGAAAGAGAGAGACGGCACAGAGGGGCCCTCGTTCGTTCGAAGTTCTCCTGCCCTTCAGGAGAAGGCTCGGCTGTTTTTGAACAAAACACAGAGATGTTAAAATAGCCAGTCGGTCTATTAATTGGGCGAGAGAAACAGGGACCATTTAACATGAGGGGACTGCAGACCCTGTTGATTGAAAACCCGTCTGGAGAGCACGTTCTGACCCTCAGCGGTGATTTAAAAATTATTGTAGCCCAGCCGGCGTGGTTCAGCGGTTGAGCACTGACCTATGAACCAGAAGGTCAGGGTTCGATTCCCGGTCAGGGCCCATGCCCGGGTTGTGGGCTCGATCCCCCGTCGGGGGGCGTGCGGGAGGCAGCCAATCAATGACTCTCTCATCCCTGATATTTTTCTCTCTCCCTTTCCCTTCCTCTGTCCGAAATCATATTGCTAAAAAACTTTAAAAAATGATTTTAAATGAACCATTTTTTAAAAAAGAAAAGGTATGTATGCAATTCACCTGAAATGCACTACATTGCCCGGAAACAGACCCCGTGCTGGGAAGGGAGGCTTGTGCATCTGACCCGAACCCCTGTGTGTTCCTCTCTGAACGTTACCTTGGGGGCTTCTCCCACGAAGACGATTATGTGGGTGTCACAGGAGCCACCAAAGCCCATCGATGCGGGACTGGAATAGAAGATAAATGTGGGCTGGAGCCCTGGCCGCTTGGCTTTCTGGTTAGAGCATCAGCCAGCAGACCAAAGGGTCTCGGGTTCGGTTCCCAGTCAAGGGCACCTACCTGGGTTGCAGGTTCCCTCCCCAGCCCCGGTCAGGGTGCCTGCAAGAGGCAACCCATCCATGTGTCTCTCTCACATCGATGTTTCTCTCTCTCTTTCTCTCTCTCTCCCCCTCCTTCCCTTACACTGTCTCTGAAAAGCAATAGAAAAAAAATATCCTCAGATGAAGATGAAAAAAAATATATTGGCTGGAGTCCCCGAGATAAACTAGAAAGCATCTGGCAGGATCCACCAGAGGCTGTGTCTGGTCCCCAGCCTTGAACCGCAAGCTTATTTGTCCTACGGCTGCACGCGGAGCTGATGCGGTCCAGGAACACCGTGGCCGTCTGCGCAACGCCCAGGGCGTGCGTCCCTCTGGAGCAAAACCTTGAGGCACTGGCTAACTTTACGGAACAGCGCCTCTCGGGAAAGCCGAGTCGTTGGCAAGATCACCGCGTAGACGTATTTCAGCACATTTATACAAAACCCCGTTTTTCAAAATTTCCTGATTGTACCACCTGACATTTATCAATGTCACTCAAGATATTAGGTAAATAAATAGCTCTGCCTGCTGCGATCTTAATCCCACCAAGAGCAGCCGATCGGTTTCAGTCTGATGAAGCGTAATGGGGAAACGCTCCGGGTCATAATTCAATATTAAATCACCAGCAATGGGCTCGGATAAAATATGAAGTGCAGCACACTTTAGAAGGATTTACTGCCAGATTGTTTTTCTGTCTCTTGGAAAGTATCTTTCTGCTAAGAGGGTAATTGTTAGTCTTTGCAAGGACAGGGAATGAAGTAACAATGTTGCACACCCATCTCAATGTTGCTGAGGGGCTGCAAACTTGATACATTTTTTATTGTTTTGGTTTTTTTTTAGAGATAGAGGAAAAGAGAGGGGGAGAGAGAGAGAAACATTGATGGGAGAGAGAGACATCGATGGGAGAGAGAAACATCAATCAGCTGCCTCCTGTGCGCCCCCTACTGGGGATCAGCTCTGCAACCCAGGCATGTGCCCTGACCGGGAATGAAACCAGCAGCCTTCTGGTGCCTGGGACACTGCCCAACCAACTGGGCCACACCGGCCAGGGACAAACTTGATATTTTTTCAGAAAAAAAAAAATCAAAGCCACCTTAAAGCAAGTTGATTAAACATTGAACTCACTTATTTGCGATACAGGCTCTTAGTGAAATAGGGATAGAAGTATAAACTTCTTGACCTAAGGAACTAATCTGACCTGCAGTTCATAGCAAACGCAAGATAAGAACCATTCATATTCTGTCCTGCACTGAAGGCCGTGGTCTATGGAATAAAAAAAAAAAAAAATACATGCATATAGTAAAAAGATAAATATTGGAAAGAAAAACAAATCTGGTTTGCAGATGAAATGATCGCTACGTGGAAAACCCAAAATAATTCACGTACCAACTATGGAACAGATATGGGAATTCAGCAGTTGGCCTAGCACCAGGAAAATATAAAATTTACATTGCATTTGAAATTATTTATAAATGACCTAAAAATAATATTCTAAAAAAAATGGTTTATCATAAAATATACAGTATCTAGTAAGACATGACATTAAAATAAACATGTAAGAAGTGTACAGAGAAACACGTGAAGGATACATTAAGTATATTCTATGGTCAATTAAAATTGCGGTTCAAAACTGGACAAATGTGTCATTGGAAAAGGGAATAAACTGACCCAGAAACACAGTGATACATGTATAGAAACCTGACAAAACACAGACCCAGCATTCAGATCCTCCACCAGCAGACTCATCAATTAATGTGAAGGAATAAATAATGATTGATAGAAATATTAAACGAACCTGAGCCTTGACCTCTCCTGTCTTAAACGGCATTCATCAAGGACTTATGTGAAAGAGAAACCTGGAAGAAACTTTTATAGAAAAATATACTGTTTCCCTGGCCGGTGTGGCTCATTCTTTGGATGCCGTCCTGGGCTCAGGGAGGTTGCTGGTTCCGTCTCCTGTCAGGGCACATGCCCGGGCTGCAGGCTGGGCTCCCCACGCGGGAGGCAGTGGATTGATGTTTCACTTTCACACAAGTCTGTCTTTCTCTGTCTCCTTTCCTCTCCCTCTAAAAATCAATAAACTATTTAAAAAAATATATTATTATCCTTCCCTGGATAGGGAAAACGTTTCTTAAAGACACAAAAAGCATAAACTATAAATAAAAGCAATCATCAATTCAACCACGTTAAAATGAAGAACTTCTGTTCATCAAAGGCACCGTAAAGAAGCGGGTGGGGAAGCCACAGCGGGAAGAGAAAATCTGCAACTCAAAAAACGTACAGTAGGCAAGTCTCTGAAGCATCTTAATAGACCCTTTAAGTAAGAAAGAAAAAAACCAATTTATTACGAAAATAGACAAAACTGATACCAGGTTTTTCACAGACAAGGAGAGGACACTCTCTCATTAATGTATGGACAGGTGCCCAGAATAACCAAGGCAGTGAAAATTAGGACCCAGAACAGGTCCCACTCACAGCCACAAGGTGGGAAGAATCGAGAAGACTGAGTGGTGGGGATGATGTTTCCGTTGGATTGCATATAACTTTGGGGCACTTTGCCTGCAAATTGGCAACAACGACTTTGAACAGCAATTTGTCTCTAATTTGTAAAGCGAAACACTTGCACGCCAGTGACTCAGCAACTGCTCTCCCAGGAGGAGAGAACCTCAGAGGAGGGTTTGCGCCTGCTGAACCCAACACCGGGACCCACCAGTGACTCAGCAACTCCTCTCCCAAGAGGAATGAGCCTCACAGGGGGGTTTGCACCTGCTCAGCCAACACAGGGACCCACCAGTGACTGAGCAACTCCACTCCCAGGAGGAGAGAACCTCACAGGGGGGTTTGCACCTGCTGAACCCAACACCAGGACCCACCAGTGACTCAGCAACTCCTCTCCCAAGAGGAATGAACCTCACAGGAGGGTTTGCACCTGCTCAACCCCACACAGGGACCCACCAGTGACTCAGCAACTCCTCTCCTAAGAGGAATGAACCTCACAGGAGGGTTTGCACCTGCTCAACCCCACACGGGGACCCACCAGTGACTGAGCAACTCCACTCCCAGGAGGAGAGAACCTCACAGGGGGGTTTGCACCTGCTCAACCAGACACAGGGACCCCCCAGTGACTCAGCAACTCCTCTCCCAAGAGGAATGAACCTCACAGGAGGGTTTGCACCTGCTCAGCCAACACAGGGACCCCCCAGTGACTCAGCAACTCCTCTCCCAGGAGGAGAGAACCTCACAGGGGGGTTTGCATCTGCTCAACCAGACACAGGGACCCACCAGTGACTCAGCAACTCCTCTCCCAGGAGGAGAGAACCTCACAGGGGGGTTTGCACCTGCTCAGCCAACACAGGGACCCCCCAGTGACTCAGCAACTCCTCTCCCAAGAGGAGAGAACCTCACAGGGGGGTTTGCACCTGCTCAACCAACACAGGGACCCCCCAGTGACTCAGCAACTCCTCTCCCAAGAGGAATGAACCTCACAGGGGGGTTTGCACCTGCTCAGCCAACACAGGGACCCCCCAGTGACTCAGCAACTCCTCTCCCAGGAGGAGAGAACCTCACAGGGGGGTTTGCATCTGCTCAGCCAACACAGGGACCCACCAGTGACTCAGCAACTCCTCTCCCAAGAGGAATGAACCTCACAGGGGGGTTTGCACCTGCTCAGCCAACACAGGGACCCACCAGTGACTCAGCAACTCCTCTCCCAAGAGGAATGAACCTCACAGGGGGGTTTGCACCTGCTCAGCAGGACACAGGGACCCACCAGTGACTCAGCAACTCCTCTCCCAAGAGGAATGAACCTCACAGGAGGGTTTGCACCTGCTCAGCAGGAGATAGGGACCCCCCAGTGACTCAGCAACTCCACTCCCAGGAGGAGAGAACCTCACAGGAGGGTTTGCACCTGCTCAGCAGGACACAGGAGAGAGCATACACTCTACAAAAATTATTTGCAGTTTTTCAGCACAGGCGATTTGCTTTTCTCTGGCCTTTATTTATTCAATCATTTATTGTCATGATTTATTAGTTGACATCAATAATACATATATACAAATTTACATCAATTATTAATTATGTCCATATGGACCAACCACATGTAATTTTGATACTGAAAACCTTGGAGTAAGCCCCCTTTACTCCATTTCCATCAAAAAATACCTGCCATGTGCATGTTGGACCTAAAACCTTAAAAAAAAAAAAATTCCCGAAATCTATGGGTGTATTTTTCTGCCTGTGGTATTATTAGGCCACTGAGTTACCTTTAGGATCAATAAGCTCATGTGTGCACGTGATTAAAATCATCTCACTGTAGATAGGAAAGCATGTTCCCTTAAGAGCGCATGCCTCACCCATCCCTCCGTAATTTCCAAGTTTTGGATGCATAAGTTTTCAACCTCACAAAAACGCTCTCTGGGCGCCGCTGAGCAATTTTGCAAATTGGGTTTGTGAACTTGACCCCGTGTGCCTCCAAAGGATTGGGTTTTGGTGCACGAACAATAATAGGAAGGCATTTGCATCCGCCCTGGGTTCGCCTAAACTTATTAGAACTTAAAATTGCTCGCGGCCTTTGCGACTCCCCCTTCTCCGTGAGGTCAGGGGCCTGGGTGCAGTAGACTGTTTCCCAGCGTGGACGCGAGAGAACACAAGGCTTCCGTTTGCAGCTCTGAGGAGGGGACCCACACAGAGCCCCTGAGCCGCGGAGCCATCGGGGAAATTAAAAACGGCTCTCAAGCCACCGTACGTTTAACCTAAATGCTTGGGGAAGTCTTGCAGAAGATGCTTTTCCTTTCCAAGGGGTGCCTTTCGAAAGGACGCCCCAGGAGGGGAGTCTCGTGTGCGAGGTCGCCCCTGCGCCCCGATAAACGACGGTGGTTCCCGAGCCCCCTCATCGCCATGTGTGAAACCGGCCGGATCTCCTAAGAGCCGCAGGAGCAGGACATTTCATTTCGGGAAAAGTCTACGGCAAAAATATGTCTTTAATAACGCAAGCCTGAGCGTTCGCTGTGGCAGTCGGCGCCGGGGCGTGTGTCCCATAAACGCCGCGAGGGAGCTGCGGCGCCTGGGGCCAGCTGGAAGCCTCGAGCGTGCAGGCGAACCCAGCTCCTCCGTCGGCGTCTCGAGGGTCCCTCTTTCCCCCCCGGATCCACGGCGGGCGACGAGCCTTTCACTTGTCTTCAGCCTCTCACCCAGGGCGACCTCAGCGCCAGCATTACCTGGAGGGTTGTCTCCAAAAGCCCTCACCTTGCTGATTTTTCAAATTTTGCGTATCTGCATCACCTCCGAGACCGAGGCGAGGAATCTGCGTCCCGTGTTGCTCATTTCCAGGAGGCCCGGTGCTCCATCTGCACTGCAATGTGCAGAGAAAAGCCATCGTTTTCATCCGCTGAAAAGAAGGCCGAACCTTTCTCGCCTCATCCAGCCCGGGAGGTGGCCACCGAGCCGCAGGCCTTCAGTGCAGAGCCAGACGGTCTCCTCCGTTTAGCCCCTCGAAAGGCCCCGTCTCCTGGGCACGCGCTCCGTCTTGGGCATTCCCGCCGTCCCACGCCTCTCTCCAAGACCACGTCCATGCCTACAGCAGACTCCCGTGACCACACGGTGCCGGGGGGACGGGAGACGCAGGTCCACCTGGCTGCCCTGGATCCTACACCCTTCTCGGTCCGGTTCCTGGGGGGGTCAGATCTGCCCCATCTCTCCAGCTGGGAAGACGAGCCTGGCCGTGCCCGGGAGAGACAGCGAGGCGGCTTCTCACAGCGCTGGGACCTCGGGGTGGGATCAGCGCCCGTATACAGGACGCCCCGGACGCCTCCCTTGTCCCTTCCGCCGGCTGAGACAGGGAGAGGACGGCCGTCTGTGAACCGGAGAGCGGCCGCTCGCAGACACCGAACGTGCCGGCCTCTTGATCTTGGCCTTCGGCCTCCAGAGCCGTGAGCAGCGAACCCCCGCTGGTCACAAGCCTCTGGGTCTGTGCTGTTCTCTTGCGTGGCCCAGGAGGACACGACAGGACCAAAGTCCTCAGGGCTGCGCTGAGGAAGCGTCCCTTGGCTGCGGATCGCTAGTGTCATTTATTTAAAATACGTCTTTATTGATTTCAGAGAGAGGAAGGGAGAGGGAGAGAGAGAGAAACGTCCGTGATGAGAGTCATGGATCGGCGGCCTCCTGCACGCCCCCGACGGGGGTCGAGCCCACAACCCGGGCCTTGACTGGGAATCGAACCCGTGACCTCCTGGTTCATGGGTCTACGCTCAACCGCTGAGCCACGCCGGCCGGGCGCTATTGCCATTTATTCCTCAAGTCCTCTGGGGCCCAGAGACGAGTGAAAAACAAAAACAATATTCTGATAACGCGCATTTTACTGAGCAAGGGTGCAGAGAGAGCCCCAGCGCGGGGGACGCTCGGGGGGCCAGCACCCGGCCTCCCTTCCCTCCGGCCCCGCTCTTCCTTTCACGCGTCAGAGCTGAGCCACCGCGTGGCACAGACACCGCCGGGGACGGTCCCTGGTGGCCCCCGCGGCTCCGCACAGCTGGGCAGGAAACTCCCGCGGGGACCCCACGGAAATGGGCCCGTGGCCGAGCTCCGTCGACGTGAAAATACCTGCTGCCCGACGGAGCTCGGGAGGCGATTCTTTGCTCCGTTCCCTGGCCCCGGCAGCTTCTTCCATGGCGATCGGCGATGCAGGGCCTGCCGGGCATGGTGCGTGTCGACACCGTGTCTGGGGACATGAAGCTGAGGCCCGGGCCTGCCGGGCACGGTGCGTGTCTGGGCACCGTGTCTGGGGACATGAAGCTGAGGCCCGGGCCTGCCGGGCACGGTGCGTGTCTGGGCACCGTGTCTGGGGACATGAAGCTGAGGCCCGGGCCTGCCGGGCACGGTGCGTGTCTGGGCACCGTGTCTGGGGACATGAAGCTGAGGCCCGGCCGGGCCCCTCACTCGGATCACAGCTGAGGCTCTGCATCTGCCAGTCTCCCTGCAGGTGACGGAGAAGCTCGGGGCCCCGAGCAGTTGTTTCCTCACCAGGCTGAGCAGGGTGCCCACAGGGGTAGGAGGGCCAGCTCCCCACGGAGGATGCACGCCTGGGCCCACGCGCAGAGCTGACGGCCGGGAGGGAGCGGGGAGGACCCCGCGGCAGGGCAAGGCCCCCGGGAGGACGGCGGGCGTGCCCCCTGCAGAGAGGTGTGCGGGGCTGGGGGGCGGGCCGAGGGCAGGACAGGCTCCAGGGAGCGGCGGGCCGGGTGCCCGCGGTGTGCCCAGGGCTCCTTCCCCGCTCCGGGGACACGGCGCGCACATGCTGTGCGTGATACGGTTGCTTCCAGGTTTACTCCCTGGGTTTCCATCCCTGTACCGAAGGCTGGGATGCGGCTTCCATCTCTCCTTCCCGCATTGTTTTCCAGAGAACCGTGGGGTGTGCCCGCCTGGCCGCGCTCAGGCCCTCACGACCTTTCAGCCGCTCGCTGAAGCTCTCTCCGTCCTTCCTACTTCCCAAGTCCGTGAACAGAGGATGCGGCCACAGGGGCTCGGGGCCCTCGCGAGGCCCGACTTCGCAGTCACACGCATCGAACAGTAGCAGCCGTGTCCACCGCTAGCTGGAAGGGAACCAGATATGAACGCGAGCGTGCGTGTGAGAGTGTGTGTGTGTCTGTGTGAGTCTGTGTGTTTGAGAGTGTGTGTGAGCGTGTGTGAGTGTGCGTGTGTCTCTGTGAGTGTCTGTGTTTGAGAGTGCGTGTGAGTGTCTGTGTTTGTGTGTGAGTGTATGTTTGTGTTTGTGTCTGTTTGTGTATGTGTGTGTTTGTATGTGTGAGTGTGTTTGTGTGTGTATATGTTTGTGTGAGTGTGTGTTTGTGTGTGAGTGTGTGAGTGTGTGAGTGTATGTGAGTGTGTGAGTGTATGTTTGTGTGTGTGTTTTGTGTGTGTGTTTCTGTGTGTTTGTGTATGTGTGTGTGAGTGTGTTTGTGTGTGTATATGTTTGTGTGAGTCTGTGTTTGTGTGTAAGTGTGTGAGTGTGTGCTTGTGTATGTGTGTTTGTGTGTGTGTGTGTTTGTGTGTTTGTGTGAGTGTAAGTGTATGTTTGTGTGTGTATATGAGTGTTTGTGTGTGTGTATGTGTGAGTGTGTGAGTGTGTGAGTGTATGTTTGTGTGAGTGTGTATGTTTATGTGTGTGTTTGTGTATGTGTGTTTGTGTATGTGTGTTTGTGTGTGAGTGTATGTGTGAGTGTGTGTGAGTGTATGTGTGAGTGTGTGTGAGTGTGTGTGTATGTGTGTGTTTGTGTGTGAGTATGTGAGTGTGTGTGAATGTATGTTTGTGTGAGTGTGTATGTTTGTGTGTCTGTTTGTGAGTGTGTGTTTGTGTATGTGTGTTTCTGTGTGTGAGTGTGTGAGTGTATGTGTGAGTGTGTGTGAGTGTGTGTGTGTTTGTGTGTGAGTGTATGTGTGAGTGTGAGTGTGTGTGTGTGTGTTTGTGTGTGTGTGAGTGTGTGTGTGTGACCTGAGCCTCAGCGTGCCCTCATTCTGTGCCCAGTGCTTGCACTGCCTGCTGCACGGCCTCTCAGCCTGGAGGGTCGAGTCCCACCAGGACGACCCCAGCAGAGCTCAGACTTGCTCCTCTGTTTCAATTACTCTACTTTTAAACGACAGTAAAACAACGTGCAAGGACCCGCATGGGAAGCATGTCACGGTCCAATTCGTTGGAAATGTCTGCCTCCCCAGGATGATGTCCTGGAGCAACACGGGTGAGGTGGCATCAGGTCCCCAGGAAGAACTCAGTGTAGAAAGAAAGCAGTTTCCGAGAATGACAGTGCCCCTCAGCTACAGAAACACCAGCGTCACGCGGGGGCCTCCGGTGGGTTCAAACTCTAATTGTGTGGGCTCTGTGCTGTAGCAGACACGGATTTAAAGGGCAAAACTCTGCCTTTGCTTGACAGTTACAGGTGTGCCGGTACCTGGCATGGGCCTATTTCTCTTCCTTTTAGACCTGTAGCTCACTACTCTTTCCAAACAAGGTCATTTGAAGAGCATGTTCTACATCTCAGTTGCTGCGACATTTGATGCTTGGGCGAAGCTCTGTTTTGTTTTGCAATGTCTCGCTTTGGCTTTCTTTGTAGGGATTACCTACCATGACGTTCTGTCTCACATTTTTGGCCTGGGACCAGGAGGGATGGCTTCCACCTTGAGCCCATTGTACACGCAGATTCCCTGGAAATCTCCTGACTTACCTCACAGGAAACTGAACTTTAACAGGACGTGTGGGTGACCTGCAGGCATCTTAAAGTCCGAGAAGCGCAGAACTAAGGCACGGCAAGGACATTGCATTTTCCCAATTTAATCCAATGCTGCTCAATTGGCTACACATTAAAACATGTTAGGGAATTTAATAAAAGACTGTGACGTAGCTGGTCCAGGGAGGTACTGGGATTTGTTAAAAGCCCCCCTCTTCCAGACTATTGTGCTGCTAAGATTAGGAACCAGTTTTAATTACTATTCACAAAACAATTAAAATAAAATAAATCCTTAGCCTTTGCAAAACACAAAATATATATATTTTTAATCCTTACCTGAGGATATGTTTATAGATTTTTGAGAGAGAGACAGGGAGAGAGAGAGAGAGAGAGAGAGAGAGACAGGGGGAGAGAGAGAGAAAGAGAGAGAGAGAGAGAGAGAGAGAGAGAGAGAGAGAGAGAGAGAAACATCGATCTGTTGCCTGCCATATGCACCCTACTGGGGATTGAACTTACAACCTAAGTATGTGCCCTGACCAGCAACTGATTCTGCAGTCTTTTGGTGCACGGAACTATACTCCAGCTACCCGAGTCACGCAGCCAGGACAAATACAAAATATAAAAATGTATATGTGTGTACATACATGCTGATATCTATGTATATAGGTGTACGCACATGCAAGCACACACACACACACACACACACACACACACACACACACACACACACATGTTTTGCAGGGAACCAAAAAACTGGTCATGGGTGGTTAGAACTAAAGACACAACTTGTACGAATCTACCACACGGCTTGAGTGGGCTTCGAAATCTCTGCAAAGAGAACACAGACACTACTGTGACAAGGTGGAACTTCTAAATTCCAAGAGTTGTTACTCGTGAGTGCCATCCAAGCATCTCCTACTCAGTATCTAAGGGTGCCCACCCCTGCACACAACAAAAACTGAGAAGGACCTGAGGCGTTGCCCACGTTCAAGTGAACAGGCTGGCCTGTCACAGTTTCACGGGTGTCGGGAGAAGACATGAGACTCTAGGGTCAGAGATGAAGGACAGGCTATTACTGATGACAATTTTTCATCAGTTCCATTTGCTGCCACGTCCCACGAGGTGAAGCAGATGGGCTGAGGTGATGGCTGCTCACCCAGTGGGTTACGTAACAGGAGCGGTATCCTGAGCTTAGGGAACCTGACTCTTTTATAACGGGCAGTAATAGACACCTTGCTTTTGCTCTGGAGAAAGACATTGTTTCCTATCTTCCCAAATCTGTTCACTATATATAAACATCCTTGAAAAGATGGTCTGGAATCAACAGCCAATCGCATCTCACATGGAAGACACACCAAAATTAGACAGACTCAGTGTGAACTATTGCCACACAAGTAGCACAAAAAAAGTGTTTATTACTGAAGGGGATGGCATGTCCACTGGGTGTTGCTAAATCAAATTTCAGTTTGCTCAACATTGCTCCCCTGTTGGCTTCAGTGATATTCTCGGGGGCACACACACATTTTCCTAAATAAATCACTGTTTAAAGAAGCTTCATTTAAAATCAAGTCTTTAAAGAAAGAAGTATAACCTTCTCATTAACTTTACAAGAATATATATTATGAATATTCAAAGTAGATGCCCATGGAGATGGTGCAGTTACTGGTACAATGCTGATTGTAAGATTCTAGTTGACTAGAGACCCCAAAGTGCTGTGACATTAAATACCAGTGTCCTGGCTTTATCTTCCCAGTAACCTATTTCTAGGGTGGAAAATAGCACCCAAAAGTTATACAGGGCTTGGATTGCTGGAATTAAGAAGTTATTTCAGTTGCTTAGGTCATCTAAATGTAATAATAGTAAAAAATATTCCCGGAGAAAAATTTACAGTCTCAGAGAATGAAAAATGGGTCATACAGATGCATGTTTTACTTCTTGCCTCTCAGGATAGGTGAAACCATCAATTTGTATCTTTTTTTTAAATTTACAGTGAATTGAGAAATAACTAGAGAATATAACAGCCCAAACGTGGGCCATCTAATCCTTACTTAAAATTACACTGTATTTACGGTCTCCTGGAGTTTTCGGCATACAGAGATGATAGAAACACACACATTTTTATCTAACTATGAAAACAAGGAGCCTCATTTTAAATCAACCAAGTTTATTCTTTGCGTCTCACCCACACCCCCCCTCCTTTATGCACCCACATACATTACAGCTGCGATCTCGCCAGGGATAAAATTCTGGTTTTGTCACTGTCGTTTAATTGGCACAAACATTTTCCATGTTACGATACAAATTTAGGGATCATCATTTTGAGGGCTGTGTGATATTTCTATCCGTTTATAAAACGTCACTTTTCGTTCTTTATCTACTAACCCCTGAGTTGTCTTAAATGCTCCTTTGCCCCCGTTTGGTTCATTTCCAAATATATAGTTTGAAAAACAATATTAGAGATTGGCTTTTGACCTAGCAGTGGGTTCTGTCTACCTCCCCACCCCAGGCCAGCTACCTTCCCCAGTCGCCCCTGCTGAGAGGCACATGATCCCACCTGCGTGCTTGGAGGGCTCAGTCAGTGGTACTTGGCGGTTATGATGGCAGCTTCTCAGAGAAGAGAGGGCTGAACTTCTACAACTTGGATCCCTCGGGGGTCTTGGTAAGAATGCCAACCCTGATTCTGCAGTCCGAAGAAGCCGATGCGCCTGGTACGCAGACCAGCGTTTGAGCCGCAAAGAAACTGATTCTCAAACCTGGCACAAATGAAAGTCGCCAGGAGTGCTTTAAATACATTCACGGAAAAATCTGCTAATTGAGAATTACAGTGATTCTCAACGAGAGCAATTGTGCTCCCCGGTGCACAGTTGGCAATGTCTCTGTAGACATTTTTGATTGTCTCCACAGAGGCAGGGATGGTGGGGTACTGGCTTGAAAATGTAGAGGCCAGGGATGCTGCTGACATCTTTCAATGCACACACAGCTCTCTCCACCCAAAAAGCCATATCCAGCCCCAAATGTCACCGGTGCCCAGGCTGAGAAACCCTGGGGGAGGCTCTTACTCTAAACCATGCCAACAACATCTGCTGTTTGCTATCACATTGTGCAGTTCACTCTGAGATATTTCACTGTCCAATAATTGGTTAATGCATGTTGCAACATGTTTGCGGATTGGCTTCGTTTAACTGCAACACAGAATAGCAAATGGCCAGCTCTGGGTTTAGTCCTATGGTCGGATACAATGTAACAGCAGAAATCCCACAACTTCAGCCACGCTTGGAGTGCGGCTCCACGAGACCGCTCTTTAATTTCAACCACGAATTTCCGCAAGGCAGATCTTGGGGAATGAATCACTGCTCCGTGGCGTTTTAAATACCAGGCTCCTTAAGGAAGCCTTCCCTGCTTTCTCCCAAGTTATTCTTTGCGGAGCATGGTGTAGCTAAGTGCTTTATAAACGGTGTGTTTTATGACCTACTTCAGAGGCAAAGCAGCCCACATCTGCAGGATGGAACCGGGGGGTGGCTTGTACCACTGAATCATCAGAGAGAAACCGAGCACTCCTCACCAAGCTGGGGCTGGCTCCGCTTGGAGAAATGCCACCGAAGGGCTTTTTATGAATTTTACTCCATGCAGTAGCTTATCTTTTATTTTCTGTATTTCCTTCATAGCTCTGCAAAAATTCTTCATGGAAGTAAAAAAAAAAACACACAAAAAAAACACACCCAAAAAACTCACTGGGCATTTTTACTGAGGCACAGAAACCAGAGATATGCACAAAGCAAACAAAGGGAAAGCATATTTGTCATCCAAAACTATATAAGGTAAAATCAAAACCCCGGAAAATGATAATTATCAGGAAGTTTCACTAATGCCATTTTTTGAATTTTATGAAAGAGCCTTCAGTGCTGATTAAAACTGTTTACTCTTAGCTCCATGTGAGTAAGAAATATCTGAATATACCAATGACCATTTCCTTTTTTAAAAATATATATGTTTTTATTGATTTGAGAGAGTGGAAGGGAGAGAGAGATAGAAATATCAATGATGAGACAGAAACATGGATCGGTTGCCTCCTGCACGCCCCCTACTGGGGATCGAGCCTGAAACCTGGGCATGTGCTCTGACTGGGAATCGAACTGGCGACCTACTGGTTTATAAGTTGATGCTCAACCGCTGAGCCATACCTGCCAGGTCCATTTACTTTTGATATGTGTGTGTACAATGTGCATGTGTGTGCGTGTTTATTTGCACAGACACACATTAAAAGATGGGCTTGTGAATGCATATTTCAGGGGTAGAATTTTTGACACAAATATGCTTTTAAGAGTAGTTCAAGAGTAGAGAGGGGGCCACGACTGGTGTGCCAGCCTCTGTGACTATCCTCTTCAATAGTTGAATGGATCAGAAGTGTTAGATGGTTGATTACAGAGACTCAGACTCCAACCAAGCATATTGAAATACATGTAGAAATAGTCTGTGTAGAGAACACATCCAGACTTGGAAGTCCTTCCACTTTTTCTGCTTAAATAAATTATATGTGTTTCATTTTTTTCCTGTTTTTGTTGTTGCTGTTGTTTGTTTGTTTGTTTTAAGAGTCGAGGGTGTCGGCTAACTCCCTGCCCTATCTCTCATGCAGATCTGTGAGGTATTAATAATTATCGAGCAACTATGTGAACAATCTGTTCTACTTACTACCCATCTCACAGAAACACATGAGATCAGATGTAACTTGTAGATGAAAAAGTGTAACAGGTTAATTTCCTTGCAGAAGGACACACAGGATTAGAACTTGGGCCTGAGCCCAAAACCCAGCTCATGCAACATACTGTGGGATCTATTGTCACTGGGGACATGCCTCGATCTTCCCCAGGTGTCTAGTGCCCAGCCACACACTACTGCACAAGATGAGTGGAAGCCTGGACGAGTCTTGATCATGTTAGCCAGTGTGTTGATCATGGAGATTGATGAGATGTGAGAGACAACCAGCATGGATGCAAGAGATCACCGAGGCCACAGGATGCCTTCAACCACAGCCAGCCGTTGATCGTGGCTCTGCTCCTAGCTCCACATGTGGACTTGGGACTCTGCTCAGTGACCTGTCTGCATTTCCCCTGGGGTGGAGCTGTGGAGCTGGAATTTTTCTAAAGATCCTCAGCTAACCTGAATGTCCCACCCTGTTTCAGAGGGATGTACTGCCCTCTTTCAGAGGGATGTCCCACCTAGTTTCAGAAGGATGTCCTGCCCATTTTCAGAAGGATGTTCTGCCCATTTTCAGAAGGATGTCCTGCCCATTTTCAGAAGGATGTCTCACCCAGTTTCAGAAGGATGTTCTGCCCATTTTCAGAAGGATGTCCTCCCCATTTTCAGAAGGATGTCCTGCCCATTTTCAGAAGGATGTCCTGCCCAGTTTCAGAAGGATGTCCTGTCCATTTTCAGAAGGGTGTCCCACCCATTTTCAGAAGGATGTCCTGCCCATTTTCAGAAGGATGTTCTGCCCATTTTCAGAAGGATGTTCTGCCCATTTTCAGAAGGATGTCCTGCCCATTTTCAGAAGGATGTCCTGCCCATTTTCAGAAGGGTGTCCCGCCCATTTTCAGAAGGATGTTCTGCCCATTTTCAGAAGGATGTTCTGCCCAGTTTCAGAAGGATGTCCTGCCCATTTTCAGAAGGATGTCTCACCCAGTTTCAGAAGGATGTTCTGCCCATTTTCAGAAGGATGTTCTGCCCATTTTCAGAAGGATGTTCTGCCCAGTTTCAGAAGGATGTCCTGCCCATTTTCAGAAGGATGTCTCACCCAGTTTCAGAAGGATGTCCCGCCCATTTTCAGAAGGATGTCCCACCCAGTTTGAGAAGGATGTCCTGCTTTAACATCATTTTAATCATCCGTCCTTGCTGCGTGTGTCTCTAGCATTGACTGGGCAGGTAAAGGTATGTTGAGAGCTGGAGGGGCTCACACACAGGACCAGACACAGATTCCTCACCTGTGAAGCTCAGAGATGGGGAGAAGCGTTCTGGAGGAGACTGGGGAACCCACCTGGGTCCTGGTCCTGACCTTCCTGGTTCTGGGCGTTGGCCAAGCCCCGGAAACGCTGCGTCCTCGCCATGCTGTCATGGGATGTCTCAGCAGACTCCAGCGGGACACACCCTCTGTGAACGGCTAGTGGAGATCTTTGTTCATCAAATGCCTGCTGTGTCCACCGTTGCTTCCATGTACGCCCTTCTGATGTGAATGCAGGCCTTTGCACCGTGGACCTCTGTGACTTTCAAGGTTACACTCTGTTCATGATCACCCAATAATTACTTAACTACGGTTTGATTTAATAACACACTTTTCCGCCACCTTTAGAAAGTGTGTGTGTGTTTATTTGGGAAACTGTATTTGGGTCATTTTTAGCTTACAAGGATTCTTTTGAATAAAATTCTTTGCTTCCCCTATGCATTTCAAGCATGCTTCAATCCTTCAAACCCTTATGTATCAACACTTCTCCGAACAGGACTAAGTCCGCGGCCGTGAAACAGCCGACGTCAGCCCTTTGCTCGGAATTCCCCAGCTCTGCAGCCTTGGCATCTCACGCATTTCAGTGAGGCTGTGCCAGCCCTTCGGGATCATCAGCTCCGAGATGAGCAGAGGCTGTCCCGCTAACTCAGGGGCCTGCAGAGACATTAGCATGCGGGCTCAGGTCCGGGCAGACAGCCAGATGGACTCTCGTGAATGCAAAGCTCCAAATATTTGTTTTCACGCGAGGCAGCCTTTGGAGGGGCAGCTCTGCCGGAGGAGACTGGAGAGCCTGCGATCAGAAAAGGTCTTGGGCAGCCTGGCGATGCATGAGAGGATGCCGGCCTCGCCGACAGGAGTGGGGAAGATCTCAGAGCCTTACGTCTGCCATCCTTATGTATACGTGCCGGCCGGTGCCAGCCTCAGCCGCCACGTGGAGCCCCTGCAGGTGGAAGGAGGGTTTCCAGAGGAAGCTTATGCCCGGGAGTCTGTCCAGGATGCTGATCCACATCGGGAGTGTGGACACAGCTCTCCGTGGACACAGAACATTGTCCCAGCGTCGTTTCATGTGGAGCTGAAGGCCGAACCTCATACCTGTAACATACACCTGTCCCCATATGAACACAGGCAGGAGATTCAACCTCAATTCCTCTCTTTTTCGTGAATTTAGTACTAAGCCACCACTTCTGTCTTTCTCCCCCCAAAACCGACTCTTTTGTACATATGGAAAGCAATAATAAACCTCCTGCCTCTGGTGCTGTCAAAAAAAAAAAAAAAAAAAAAAGGCGTGGGCTCTGTGACGTTATTTATTTATTTTATACATATTTTACAAGTTACCGGCGAGCCATTCCAGCCACCGTGAAGTCCAGATCCCCCGTCGCGCCTTCCAGGGCCTCACTGGATGTGCTAATAATCACCCACCCCAGGCAGTGCCAGAAATTCAGTAGGTGTTTGTTCAAAACATGACAATCACGAGACCCGAGTGAAACTGAGAGCCCAGCGAGGAGGCCCGGTCGCTTCCTGCGACAGAAACGAACGCCTCCTGCGCCCGGCAGCCGGTAACGGTCCCCAGTAAAAGAGTTATTGCAACTAAATGTCCCTTTCACGGGCTACCTGTCGAACTATTTGTTTTTCGGGAAAGACATCGACAAAAGAGCGTTGTTATTTTTTCCCTTCAAATCAGATGGATAATAAACATTTCAAAAGAGTCTGCTATGCAAAACTGACACAAACAGTGGGCAAAAGCCTGAAATTTCACCTCAACTTTGATGGGCACTTGGGGAAGGGACAGAGGAAAAGGCCTGATGTAAAGGTCTCGAACGCAGTTATCATTTTAACCCGAGTATATGCATTTTTTTTTCACATTAGGCAGAAACATGATTAAATGTATACCATTCTATATTCTGCATTCCCTACACCATGAGGCAGACTAGCTAACTCCAGTATGCGTGGCTTGGAAGATTTTTTTTTTTTTTTGCTTGTCTTTGTAAATATTTTAGATAAACAGAGCCGCTTTATAAGAATCCTTTGTTCTCAGAACAGAGTCTAGGAGGTGAAAGTCACATCGCGACACACGCGAGCCGCCTGTCGCGGTCGGCCCCGAGCATTTTCACAGCGCAGCGTCCTCCCAGGCTCCTGCGACGGGATCAGAGCGATGACCCTGTGAACAAAAACGGGCCCCACGCTCACCCGACGGGCCCGGGGGAGGCCTGCGGGGGGCCCTGCAAACTCAGAGGCCTAAAGGAGCCCCACGGGATGGTCTGAAATGAAAACTTTTTAACTAAAAAGCAGTTTATGGAGGGTCGTCAGGTCCTAGGCTGAAATCTCCCCTGACAAAGGTCAGTGTTTACCCTGAACTGACCCCTTCTATTGTCTTTTTGCATCTGCGATAACATATCACGGGGATGTCAGAGTAATTTCCCTTTTTCCGGACCCCTCAGGGCCCAGGCTCAGGTCCCCTCATTGTCATCAAGTTAATTGTTGACTGTCAACCATCCTGCACCCGCCTGAGTAAAAGACGTGTGTCCCTCATTTTACTTTGCACCCAACCCCAGAGGTTTCCCCGCTTTGCTTCCTCCCGCCTCCCTCATCTGTCACGATCGATCCCATGGGACCCCCTGATGTCTCCCCTTTGGATTGTAACACATAAAACAAGGGGCATCTCAGCCCGTGGGGATTTCTCTTCCCGGAAATTGCCCCCAGTCCGGCTCAAATAAACTCACACAAATTCTTCAGCGGTTTAAATGACCTCATACGTGAACAACCCTGAGGGTCCAGGCCTCATTCACGATTAAACAAGGCCCGTGCTCCGTCTGCAGCCTGCTTCAAAGAACCGGCGCTGTTCTGAAACGCCTGGCCGCTTGGCCCCTCGCAGCAGGACGGGGCCTGGGATCGGCCTCGGGTTTCAGGATCCTTTGCCGCCCGGTGTCTTGGGGAGAGCGTGAGGCCCAACCTGTCATGGGTGAGCTTCGCAGACACAGAGCAAATCGGAGCAAACCCTAAGCTTCTGCTCGGCCCTCCAGCTTGGACAGGATTCCGCAGTCTTACTCTGCCCCTGACCCTGCTCTCAGGTCAGCCTCCGAGAACAAAGAAACCCCTGGGGAGCGAGTCCACAGAGGCTGCCTTTGAATCGCATGCATTTCCCGACGATGTGGTTACTGAAAAACTTGCCACGTGCAAACCGGCCAGGAAATGAGAGCTTCCCCCCCCCCGTGTCTGCAGATTAACTGCTGTGTTAAAAGCAAAGCCCAGAGCAAAACACACACACACACAACAAAAATTAAAATATCTAACACTTTTTTTTTTTTTGGGCAACATACAAAGGGCATCCTGTGAATGTTTCAGACCCTTGAGTGAACAGAAATACGTTTATGTTATATCTTCCCCATTTGCGCCAGGAAACCATTCACCCCGTCTTCAGGGTCTGCGGGTCTTAAAAACAGAGAATGTTCTAGAATATTCCATATTACTTAACTACCCAGGGTAGCCTCTCCTAGTCCTGCACCCAACTGGTTTGGGTTAAGCGTCTGTCCAAGCCCCCATGGCGCATGCGTCCCTGTCTTGCGTGGCGGGACACTTAGCACTGCAAGAGAAATGTCCGCGTTAATTCTGCGCAAACATTAAATGGATCCGTCGGGACTCAGGGGAGCCGTGAAATGAGCCCAGTGATTTCGACCCTCTCCTTCCCTGGGACATTTTAATGATGTAAAAGACTCCTCATTCCAAGATACGGTCGCTGGGCTATATTTTAAACAGCTCCCATCTGTCTGCAGCAGGTAAGTGGAATAATAATTTGTTTTCGGGGAGAGTCCAGCAGGTAGGATTATGCAAAACCAAGCTCGCGGTCAACTGTTATAAATGATCTGCTGCCTGGATCGCTCCCGCCTCTTGTCAGAGGCCAGGCAGGTCTGGCTTCTTACACAATTAACGCATCTCCAAACACACAAGCCCGGGCGTCTGAAATGCCACCGGTGACACCCCGCTGAAACAGAGGTGTCAGAAACCTGGCATTTCAACAGACCTTTGCGAAAGGGATGCACCTAAGGACGAAGATGCATTGGCGAAGACAGGAAATAGACGGTCGGACGGTCCTGACTTTTCAACAGTCATCTACGTATACTTTCTTCACATTTGCCATTTAATATTCTTTAGGTCGGTTTGTCAGATAAAACAATTACCCGTAGAGACACACACAAAAAAATAAAAATCTGGGAGCTACAAAACAACACTGACATGTTGAAACAAAAGGCTAATTCCAACCTATTGCCTTTTTGCATTATTTAAAAATAAGAAAACATTTAAAATGTGACTTTTCAATGTCTGAGAGCATTGTTTCTAGTTGTCATCATCGATGTTCCAATCAAAACATTCTCTCATTATAAAAATGAAATTGGTAGAGTACCTATGTTAATGAGGTAGAAGATTATTAGTAGTAGTGGTATTTTTATGTTTTTTTATTGATTTCAAGGAAAGAGGAAGGGAGAGGGAGAGAGAGAGAGAAACATCAATGATGGGAGAGAGTCATTGACCGGCTGCCTCCCTCACGGCCCCGACTGGGGGCCGAGCCCACAACCTGGGCATGTGCCCTGACTGGGGATCAAACCGGTGACCTCTTGGTTCCTGGGACGACACTCAACCAACTGAGCCACACCAGCCAGGGCAAAGTAGCCAATTAAAAGAATTTTCTCCTGTATGAAAACTTTGGAATGAACAGTACGTTTATTTAGAACCATCTAATTGGGTTGGACAAAATCCTCTAGGTTCTTCCTAGACCCAACACTATTAATCATCCCGAATTCTAAGAATCATGCTCTAACCAGTGAAAGATTTACCTGAGCTGCCATCTCCCAAGGGACTTCTCATAATGACGTATGATTGTTATTGTTGCTGTTGGTATTATCTGCAAGTAGAAGAAGCGTTGGGAGGTTGCTGGCGGCTCTGATGACTTAAAGGTGAGCAAATGCTGGCTATACGATGACCTTTCTGCTTTACTTTGTTCCCTGTGAGCATGAGAATGCCCCACACACAGATTCAGGCTCCTTCCCAGTGGGCAACATTGCTAATTTTTTTCTTCAGATGCTTGTCCCCAAGAATGTTGACTCATTCTGACGTGGACTCATGTTCATTTGTGAAATTTTCCCCAAGTAGATGGGTCCATTTCCATGAAAGAAGTTGACAGACTAGCTTGCTTGTAACCAGTAGAGTCTATGGCCTAGCTTATCCATCCATACCCAGTGGAATCTATAGACTAGCTTGTCCATACCTAGTAGAGTCTATGGACTAGCTTATGCATCCATACCCAGTGGAATCTATAGACTAGCTTGCCCATACCTAGTAGAGTCTATGGCCTAGCTTATCCATCCATACCCAATGGAATCTATAGACCAGCTTGCCCATACCTAGTAGAGTCTATGGACTAGCTTATCCATACCCTTTCTATATGGTAAGTAATTTTGTTAAAAGAAGAAATGATCTCCATATACTCTTAGATTAAACTCACACACATCGGTAGCTCTAAAACTCCATCCTTCTAAAAGTCATTGGGTGTTTCTTGGGGTCCAGGACTCATCTGAACAGAAGCACTTGGGTGTCTCTTGAGGGACCTAGTTGACATCATTGTCTCTGCCTCCCTCTTTCAGCACAAAGGGCTACTTGGTGACACACCTTTGCTTTACAGAAAGGTCCATCAGGACTGAATGTATTGCTCAATATTAGTGATTGCTTCACATTGTTTCCTAATATAAACCCTGCTTTCTCTCATGGTTTCCAGTGTATTTTTATCTTTATTCAGCCATTGGGCAATACTGAGTACATTGCTTCCATGATTTCCTTTTTATTTATAACCAAACTAATATTAATTGAGTTTCTACTATGTCAAGAACATGCTCAGTACTGGAGATAATGAAGTTAGCAAGTGATATATGATCTGTGTCTGCCAAGACTTTATTACTACTTGGGAAAATCTGAATTAATAATAAAATAATAGCAATAACATCAAGAATAATGACAATGGTACTTAGGGAACATTTAAGTGGTAGACGTGATAAAAGGCATTAGAAATAAAATCATGAAAAAACTCCAATAATTTTGGAGAATTGACTGAATATAAATTGTGATTATATTAACAAATGTTCTTTCTGAAATAGTATTATATTTGAAATTTCATATTCAACACGTTTTTCTGTTTTTCTTGTTTCTGCCTTTTGGTGATGTTAGCCCATGAGGTCTAACCTGCTCCTGGGACTTCAACAGGGCTCATCTGCTCTCTCCACCATGTGGCTTTCAATATTTCAACAGCGAGATCATATCTTTCTTCTTCACGATTAATCACAACCTGTTACAAGGCTTCCTAAATAGCAGTTCCTAATAACCTTATCTGATGGATGGGAATTTTCCAGGTATTACCTATTTACTCATGATTATTTTAAAATCATGGGGTAAAGAAAGAAGCAGAAAATTCCAAAAAGGGTCTGATTGCCATGAATAACTTGGAGATTTTATAACCATCAGGACAGATGCTTGATTGCTGATGACCTGTGATGTTCATGGGTACCATGATGACACCTCTTACCTTCTTCTTCCACATACTTTTTCAGAGCCCAGGTCCAGACTTTCCTTCACACTCAGATATTTCCTTTAGGGTGAGCCCAACAGAGAAACAGAGGAGCCAGCTGCTGAGACTGTGTACTGTGTGGGCAGGGAAGTGGCCACATTTCTTTATCACTCACTTAGCTGCACATAGCAAGTAGCATACTCTGGAAATAAAACATGAGGTCCCATACTGAAACACTGAAATTTGGTGGTGTAACCAAAACCCAATTTCGGCTGCCTGCCTGAACGTAAGCCAAACTCCTGAGACAGGAGCTGGTGAGAAGGAAAGTGGTTTATTCAAGTGCCGACTACCAGATAAGATGGGGGACTCTCATCCCAAAGTCCATCTTAACATCTCAGTGCAATCAGAGGTTTTTGTAAAGAAGGAGAGGGAAAATGGAATAAAGAGATCAAGGTGAACGGGATGAGAATTCTCCATTGAGGGGACTATGTGCCTACGAGCACAGTCTATTCTGATGAGGACCTTGAAACTGGTCAGGTGATGGTCTGGTGTGAATCATCCTGGTTTTACAGTTGAAGGTCAGCAAATTTCCCAGAGCTGGGAAGACTGAAGGTCAGAGTCTGTATCTTTTGAAGTTAGTTCCTAGAATTCTTACACAGACATGCTGTTTACCTACATGCTACATATTAGTCAGAGTCAGCATTTACAGAAACAATGTCGAAAGGATGGTGGGGTAGGTTACAATTCCCCACTGTTACACTGGGGAAATTTTCATTAAGTCATCGCTATCCATTCATAATTTCAATGTGTTTTTATATATTTGTAGAACAAATCGCTCATCTAGCTGGCTGAAGTCAGCATAAGTGATGTTTAAATGTATTGGGTGAAGATCAATTAAGGAGTCCCCAAATCATGATGTATTGATAGCAAAAGCATAGAGGGACCCACATGAATGCTTAATTAATGCATGTCGAAAATAAGGTATTGGCTAGGAAAACGTGATGTTTATGAGTTCTTTGAAAGTTAACTTTGAAAGCTGGGGTTTTGGGACCTCTCCTCTGTATTTTACATCTGTTTGTCAATCTGAGTTAAGGCAGTCATTTGAAGGGGAACTCCTCTGTCATCTGGCAGACAACCAGTCATGCCTCTGCTTGAAGACTTATGGATCTGCCAGGTGCTGATTCATCACTGTTATATTTCATTGTACCTTTGGAAAAAGACCTCTGCGGAGAATACAAAAGAAAATGCCTGTCTTTGGCACATGCATTGCAAGATCCTCTCCAGTTCCTCACAGGCATCTCTTTCCTCAATGGAGCAGAGCCACATAGGCAATGTGCACATTAAGAGCCAGCTGGTGGAGAGGTTGTCTGGTTGGCACCCAGGCTATAGACCCAGGGGTGTCTGGCATGGTCCAGACTATATCAGTCTATGGGGTCTAGGGATTCACTTCCACTCAGAACTCCAGCTTCAATCAAGACACGCGGAGTCACCCTTAAATCCTAAAGGGGCCAACGTCCACTTAGCTTCTCAGCTGGAGTCGGTCAGTATTGCATCCAACCTTCTTTTGGCCCCATAACTTCTGAACATAACTCTGAGGCATCCACTCTACTCTTAGGCGCCTCATGAGACTATGTACCAGGAATTCAAGTAAATTTCTACCACAGTGATTCCTGGATTTTGTTGATATGAGCCATTCAGAGATTATTTTTTAACAACTTAAGGAAGGAAGGAGAATGTCCATTAATGCCAAACCAAAGCAAATTTCACAGCTGTGTTGTTTTTTCTTAGAGAGGGAGAGAGAGAGAAAGAGAGAGGCTAATAGCATGTGCTTTTCTTTTTTATTCAAGTAACTGTGTTAATTTTCTTTCATCAGCATATTTCGACCTATTAATACAGAGCCATTTAATGCCATCTTGTTTATGTCAGACCCTGTGCACATCTTCAGCTCACCTTTCGGGGAAAACAAGGATTCAGAAATGTCGAGGTCTGTTCCAGCAATTCTAAGGGTGCAAACGATACCTTTGGTATTTCCCTGACATGTTGTGTTTGGAATTTAAGAAATCACAGTTCAGCCTCCTCTGTCAGAGACGACAGAACAGCACCTTGTTTTCTTTTCAGAAAAGAAAAATATTGAGTCTCCGTGAAATAATTTCCAGCGTGGTTTGTGGTTCTCCTTAAAATGTCAGGAAGAAGAAAGATTGGGAGACAGCACACCAAAACACGGATTGTCTGAAAAGAGAGATTTCTATTTTTTTTTTCTTGTTTTCACCTGTCTAGGTTGTCTTCATTTTCCTTAATGTGGAACTATTTTTATCATTGGAATTGTTTTTAAAATATTCCTAAATTGGAATGTGGTGAAGGCTTGGGCGGGATGGGTGCTGGCTGGAGGGGCCAATGGGGGAAAAAAGGGGACATCTGTACTAGTTTCAACAATAAAGATAAAAAAAGAAAAGATTTCAAAGGCAAATACAGAAAGTTACATAGTTGTAAAAAACAAAAACAAATCCTTAGCTTTTCAATATCGAAAAGACTTAGTTTTTCTAAGAAATAAAAGACCCGATAAAGATAAACTACAGCACAGGAAATATTTTCATTAGACACAGAATTTTCTTTCCTAGGAAGTTTACAGTAAAGGTAAAAGACAACCTTTTATATTTTTATTAAGGGCTGTCCAGTAATCTAAGATATTCTGTGATTTTAACAAAGAAAAAATTAAACTCTAGTTTTATATCAGTAGAAAAATATATATTCCAAAGTTGGCAATTTAAGAGTTCCTAGAATCTTCCGATGACTGTAAAAATCATTAATGATTTGGGAGCATCAGTAACTTTGCATTGTCCATGAATTTTGGTCTGATTAATCAGCCTCACTGCTCTGGGTGACTGCTTCGCCCCAGCTGTGTTTCAGACGAGACATCTCAGCCCTCACCTTGGTTCCTCTAGTCCCCTGGGTGTGGGATGAAATTTTTTAAAAATCCGCTTCACTTTCAAAAAGACAATTCTCTATGTCACAGATACTGTGATGCATTCCTTTTCTGCATAGCTCATCGGAATTCTACACTAACTTTTCTATGCTCAATAAACTACTGCTCCAAAGTTTTTAAGTGCCTACGAGAAGCCAGAAGTCTTAATAATAGTAGCTATAATTTATTGAACAGCAAAAGATCTGCCAGGTGGTTGGCTAAACAGTCTGACAATGCCACTTGATTAATTCTCTAAGCTACTCACTTAGGAAAGTAGTATTAATAGTCCTATTTTTTTTTTCCCATGAGAAAATTGATGCTTAGAGAACTGAAGGATGTATTCACATTCCCCAAACCAATAAAAGTCTCATGGTTGGATTTGGACACAGGGCTCCTTTGCTCCAAAGTTAGGCGCTCCTGCCATTTAATTCTACAGCCAATGTCCACCCATTGCTCTACCCTTCTATCAAGAATGCAAGTTCCACAAACACAGGCTCCCTATTGGTTTTCATTATCCAGCCAAGTTCCTGGTGTTATTAAGCGTATTTGAATAATTTTAATTTTCCTTCTTTATTTATTGATTTCACCCACTGGGCACCAGGGTGAACTAATACACGAATGCCCCAAAGTGATAACCCACGAACCCAGTTTTCACATTGGTGGCACAGCCATTGATCTATGTTATAAAACAAGACTGAACTCTGTCCCTCTTATATGACATAATTATTGTGATTATTAGCATATAATGTTAATATAAGAGGCACAGAGGATGTTCTGTTCTTACCTTACAATAACTTCAGTTAATTAATTTCACCCAAAGGATGTGTGGATTGCAAGCCCCCATGTCATGGCGATAAGCCACACCCTCACACTCTCTTTTAGTGGGGCGACTTCAGAGAATTGTCAATCAGACAAGAGCGTGCTTAAGAAGAGAATCATTGCCCATGACACTGAACTGTGGCACTCTCATGAGATAAATTTTGATAAAAGTTGGGTGTCTGCACACAATTGGGAAGGGCTTTCCTTCTTGAGAACCATGTCACTAGAGATCCCTCTTGCCTGGCCAGTGTAGCTCAGTGGTGGAGCATCCTCCTGTGCACTAAGAGGTCATGGGTTCAATTCCCGGCCTGGGCACATGCCCGGGTTGTGGGCTCAATCCCCAGGAGGGAGCATGCAGGAGGCAGCAGATTGATATTTCTATCTCTCTCTCCCTCCTCCTTCCTCTCTCTGAAATCATTAAAAACATATATATATATTTTTAAAAAGGTCCTTATTTCAATGAGAGAACATCAACTCTACCATCTTCAGGATAATTCTGTTAAAGACATTTGTGGGCAAATTGTGCAACGCTGAATTTAGTACAAAACTCTAAATTATAGACATGTTGGAAAAAGCATTTTAAGTGGCATATTAATCTTACATATTCTTTAGTGTTTCTAAGTTAGTTCCTCCATCAACATATGTCCACAGAAATACTCACCCCTCTCCTATTAGACCAGCTCTCTTTGACTGCTTGTTAAATATATTTTTCAGAACCAGTAGGATAGAAATAATTTTCACATTTTCTTTATCATAGTTGCCATATAAACTGTTCACGACATAAATTCATCTTAATATCTGGCATCAGGAGAACATTTATCTGATGAACGTGTTTGCTTCCTTTAATCAGATTAAAAGAAAGTGATCATTTTGTGCCACATCTTACTCCAAAAAGAACAGCAAATATCAGCAGCTTCTGCATTAGCTTAGCTTTGCATTTAGAGTTGTGACAAGATATATTTTGTAATGAATTCCTTGGATTTCATTGGTGGGGGATATTGTCTCATTTACCTATCACTGCATAGATATACATTCAAACTTAATGGCTTAAAACAATGGGAGTTGTTTATTTTCTCATGATACGATGGGTGGATAATTGGGCAGGGCTCAGCCGAGATGGCTTGTCTGGATTGCTTGGGGCATCTAAGGGATCAGTCATATTTCTGAGGTCTCAGGTGGACAATCAGGCTGCCGGTGCCTCTGCTCCATGTGGTCTCACTTCCTCCAAGAGGCGAGCCAGGGCTTGTTTACATAGCAACAGTGTTGCAAGAGAGCAGACATGGAAGCTGCAAAGCTCTAAAACTCCATGCTTGGCACATACACAGTGTTACTTTGTTGCATTCCTGAGGCACTACAGCACAATCCTTGCTACAAACCAACAGACTTCCTTTGTTTTAATGGGATGTGAAATTTCCACCAAAAAACCCAAAATTCCAAATTTAGTTGGTGGCTGTTCAAACACAAATACAAGTAATGCATGTATATTTCAAATGAACACAGATTTATCAATGAAGGAGCCATCAGAGAGTTCATAGTATAAGTGAATTACAGAGTCAGGGTAACAGAATTTAATTGCAATATGTTAACACATGTTATGACATCCTCTCCAAATACTTAAAAGAATAACTGAATTATAGCCTTCCTATGATTTATAACAAATTTTCATCTTGTTTTGCCTTCTACTCTATCTCTCCCATTAATGTTAAGACAGGTTTTAAAATACATATTATGGGGGACATATGTGTGTGTGTGTGTATTTTGTGTGTATCTGTTTCCCAGTCATTTACAAGACGTAGAGTCGCAGTGTCTAGAAAAATACTAAAAATCAAATAACTACCTCAAAGCCACCTTTTATTTTTATTTTTATTTTTATTTTTATTTTTATTTTTAGCATCTAGCTGCCTAGGGAAAAACAGTTAGGTCTACATATAAATAGACCAAAATTTAAAATGAACAAATGTAGTCAGGAATATAAAGAGAGGACACTTGTAAGTTTACAAACTTGTTTCTTATTATGTATGCATTTCCCGAACTTGTTGAATTTGACTGAAGGATAACTCGTAATTTGCCTCCTTACACAATTTCAGCGTGCACACCCAGCTCAACGATAATAAGAGGGTCATCACAGAGCTCACGTGTGAAAGCAGGTATTTCTCTCTGTCTCTCCGACCTCACTTCATTCCACGCCCCTGTGGATACATTGTAACTGTTCGTCCAAAGCGCTGCCTGCTGCCAGCTCAGGAAGTGCAGAGAATCCGAGCTCACAGCAACGCCTTTTTGCAGAAAGAAGCAAAGGCAATGACACCCTTTCCGGGCTGTGATGGAAGGTGAGCTCGGTGAATGCCCGGTGCAAGTCCAGGAGGCTCCACTTGGACCCAGAGGCGGGAGTGGGCGAGAGGACGGTTCCAGGCCGATGCGGAGGCGGGGCCGCCGCCCTGAAGCCATCTCCGTGTGATTTCCTGTCTCTCTGAGCTGCACACGCCTAAGACCGGTTATTACGGGGCCCGCCTCCTCTGCCCTTTTGCCGGAGGTGCATAATTTCACCGTGAACTCAGAGCTGCCGTCACCGTCGTAAATGTAGCCCATCAGATGTGGCTGCTGAGAGTCAGGACGCCACCCTGGAGAGCTTTTGCAAGGAAGTCTAGTGCTTTCCGGAGGATCTGCATGAAGCGGGCTCTTCCTCCGATGGGCCCGAGCTAGAAAATTATCCCACGGGGACCTCCTCACTGTGGCGCCTGGGACGCCCACTGAGAAATATTTATGAGTTAGCCCGTGGGCTCGGGACTGGGAATGGAGCGCAGGGAAGCGCACCTCCCAGGAGCATGGGGAGGAGCTATTCTGAGCATGGCGTCTATTGCCACAGGTCCAACTTTCATGATGTACAAAATAGTTGGTATTAGCTTACAGATAACCAGTCACGTGTTGCACAGTGTGGCCCAGCCATGGGCGAGACGCTCCTGGCTCGGAAGAAGGGGTCCCCAGGTGTGCGTGTCCAGGTGTGCTTGCAGGGGGAAGGCTCCCCTTTCATGGATGGTCCCTCAGAACCCGGGCCAGAAGCCAGCAGGTGTCGTCCACCACAGAGCAGCCACCGCGGGGAACATTCTGCTTGGTGTGTGTCATCAACAGCAATGAGCTGTGTGGACTTCCCGTAACCAAATAATAAGAGGACCGTTCTCCAACTGTGGATCGCAAGCCTTAGTAGATCCTGAAGTCAGCTGAGTGGGCTCTTGCCTGTCTTCTTGAAAATGAGGGACCAGCCTGGGCAGTGTGGCTCAGTGGTTGAGCATCTACTCATGCACCAAGAGGTCACCGGTTCGATTCCTGATCAGGGCACATGCCCAGGTTTTGTGGGGAAGGTGGGGTGCAGGAGGCAGCTGATCACTGTTTCTCTCTCATCGATGTTTCTCTCCCTCTCTCCCTCCCTTCCACTCTCTGTCAAAATCAATGGAAAAAATATCCTTGCATGAAGATTAACAAAAAGTAGTATTAATAAAATAAAATAAAATAAAATATAAAATAAAATAAAATAAAATAAAATAAAATAATAAAAGAGTGCACATGTTTTTAAGAAGAGCGTTTAGCTCACCCTTCATGTTTCATGCCTGCGGTTGTCTGCAGCTGATCTGCAGGAGAGAGGAAGATGGGTGGGGCTAAGGGGTGGGCATGAATCGGAGGAATGTTGATGGATGAAACAAAATAAAGTCATAGTTTTATCTCTTGTTCACGTTGATGTATAAGATAGACTGGAAGAAAATTTCCAGAAAGAGGAACGAAATGATAGGAAACATCAATTAGCAGAAGCAAACCCATGACTAACAACATAAAAAGACAATAAAACAGTTATTAGAACTGTATTGTATATGTTGGGAAAGTGGGGCAGTGTCCTCAGAGATACAAAAAGGACCCTAATCAGATTGATGGAGAGGAAACCTACTCGTCTGAGATAAACACCCACTGATTGAGCTTAACAGCAGATTAGACGCTGTAGAAGAAAAGATTAGCAAATTTGAAAGTAAAGTAACGGAAACTATGCAAAATGAAACACAAAGAGAAAAAATTTTGTAAAAAATGTCTGAGCTGTGGGACAGCTTCCCATGGTCTAAGATATGTTTTTTGGACTCACCGATATTTTATACAGACTGTATACAATTAGGCCTGGTTGCATTACTGTCTCAAAGGAAGAGCATCTTTGGTTCCATCTTTAAAGAGTAGGCCTCTGGATTTATACCAGGATCACAGAGGGGAGTCCTGGGCACCAGGCGATTCAGAAATCTACCTACTCTATATACAGACCTTTGACCAATCTTATTTTAATTCAACTCCACCTTTGCCTAGAGAGCTAACTTTGTGTCTCTGTTTTCAGGCCTTTGGGGTACTGAGTGTGAATCAGCTTGCCTGCTTTATGTTAAGAGTTTCAGCTCCGCTCTACATATCACGTTCCCATCTATCCACATGTTTTCTAGCTTCCAAAAATACTAACGCCTCATCCAACGGTCACCATTTTTCTGTATTTTGACACTATGGACCTATAAGGTCTTTATCACCCAAATCTTATTACCGGAGCCAAGAAATTATCTTTGTTTTTTAAAATATGTATGTTTTTATTGATTTTAGAGTGTGAGGAAGGGAGAGGGAGATGAGAGAGAGTCACTGATCGGCTGCCTCCTGCACGCCCCCTGCTGGGGATCGAGCCCGAAACCCAGGCATGTGCCCTGACCGGGAATCAAACTGTGACCTCCTGGTTCATAGGTTGATGCTCAACCACTGAGCCACACCGGCCAGGCAAGAAAGCATCTCGATCAATCAATGTATCATGAATATCCAGAAATAACAAGACAGAGAAACATGGCAAGTCAACATTTAAACTACCATCCTCCTCAAGAACAGGATTTTATTACCTTGGTACGTGAGTATCTTAAATGAATTTTGAAATCAAATATCATAGTCATTTGTTCTTATAATATTATCTGTTGCGATATTGTGTTTTGGAATTTACTGCCCAAAGGAAACGTCTGGTTATTTTTCCTCTTTGCAAGCGTCTCCCATGAATCCTTTTACCCTGACAAAAAGCTCACAGGATCTTTGTCTTTAATGCTGGAATTAGAAAGAAAAATCACCAGCATACGGGGCATCGTTCATGGTGCCTGGCTGACCATAAAATCAAAAAGCGCTTCCCCAGACGATGTCCCTTACACATCCTTCCTCTCGCCGGTCCCGCCCCTTGACTTTTTATAAATCTCAATTACGGGATGACTTCTAGACCTCACCTTCCAACTCACCTTTTTAAATACCCAACCTAACCCTTCCCCGCTCTGGTTGCAATTTTAAATATTCCGACACCATCTCCATGGAGTCTCTCTTGAGGTACAGCGGCTCCCCTCCCACGGGGGCTCGCTTTGCTTCAGCCCTTGAAACCTAATGGCAATACCCATGAGGATATATTTTTTTTACTTATTGCTGTTAATCTTCACTCAAGGATATATATATATATATATATTATTGATTTTCAGAGAGAGTGGAAGGGACAGAGGGGGTAGAGAGAGAGAGAGAGAAACATCGATGTGAGAAAGACACATGGATTGGTTGCCTCCTGCACATGCCTGGGGATGGAACCTGCAACCCAGGTACATGCCTTTCACTGGATATTGAACTTGAAACCCTTCAGTGTGCAGGCCGACACTTGAACCCCTGAGCCACGCCGGTCAGGCCTTACGGATATTTCTTTTGGGTATTTAAATGCCTATCCATCCCGATTTTGTCTGCTTATCACGATGGAAGGTGGTTTATGTTTTGTTTTATGTTTTGCCGCTTACGGGAGTTCACAGGTATTCGCAGATCTCCTTTGGCTCCCACGCCAAGCACTGCAATTTTTTTTTTTTTAATATATCTTTATTGATTTCAGAGAGAGGAAAGGAGAGGGAGAGAGAGAGAAACATCAATGAGAGAGGGTCATGGACCAGCTGCCTCCTGCACGCCCCCTACTGGGGATCAAGCCTGTGCCGTGACCGGGAATCGAACCCTGACCTCCTGGTTTGTTGGTCGATGCTCAACTGCTGAGCCACGCCGGCCGGGCAAGTTGTGCACTTTTCATACGAAGGGAGACAAGTCACCGTTTTCTGTGGCTCCACGTTCCCTAAGCCATGGCCCCCGGGCGGTGAGGAAGGGCAGGTGCCCAGGGGCTGCTGTAGACCGAGGCAGACTCTCCGGTCAAGAACCGTGTTGTTGGTTCATTTCTTGGGGCTGTCGGGTGGAGCCAAGCACACGGTCTGGAACTGATGCCACCGTTTTCCCAGGAGCCAGAAGGCGGTGGCCCAGGTCAAGGATAGACGCTCTGTCACAAAGTGCCCTCGGGTGGGGCATTTTCCCTCCCTGCGCTGTCCTGTGTTCCCCTCGCCTGGCTTCCAGCCCTCACCTCTTGCGCTAGGCGGGCGTTATAAGAGGGGCGCCCGGGATGAGCTGCCGTCCGATGCAATTTTCTTCCATCATTATGTTTCACATACGTGAAACATTGTTGCCAGTTCCCATAAATCGATACTATTCTTTCCTTACACATGCTTTGGCCACGTTCATGGGCGTTGGGGAAGACGAAGCTTAAGTGGAGTTGCTCCAGTTACCTTGAGCTAAAAATCTCTCTGGTTCGGTCATTGTTTAATCTGAGCTAATCACCTCCAGCTCCTTTAATCCGTCTACGTGTAATTAATCCCCTTAATCTTCTTTCGTCGTCTCCCGTAGGCCCTCTCTGAGGTCATTACGAGCCCTTTTGGGGGAGGGCGCACACACTGGGCGGCCTCCTCCGAATGACCAAGGATGCTGGCCGGGGATGCTACTGTCCACCCACGCAGCGGCCACAAGGTCTTTATTCCGAGAGCGACCCGTATTACGCTCATTCCCTGACCAGGGCTAGAAGGCACTTACGCTCAGAGCATCCCCAGGACGGCACACCCGCCGGGCCGCGTGATTTTCCAAAAGAAACTCGCAACCCTGTCTCACTGAGGAAGAGAAATGGAGACTCGGAGACAAGGAAAGAAAATCCCGTCTGCAAGAGCCGGCCACGGTCGCTCACGCCCATGGGCTCATTGCCCCGGGGATCCCCTTTGTGGACACGGGTGGGACCTGGGGAGCTGGGAGAGACTTACCCCTCCTGCCCGACCCCCCCTGCATCTGGATTTTACTCCCTCATTGGCTCTGGCATTTCATATCATAGCTGCTTTATGCGCACACGGGCGGGGCTCGGCTGGCCCAGAGGCATGTCCCCGGATGCTCATTTTCAAGTTTCCCGTTATTGCTCTTTGCGTCCACAAGGTTGAAACTGTGCCGCATTTTAGCGACAGCTCTTTCAAGGACTCTTATGCTGTTCTTGTTACCGGTACAGCCGGCCGGCGACTCCTTGTAAGAGCTCGTGCCTTGCGGAGCATGAAATTAATGGGATCCGGTGTTGTTGTTGTTCTTTAAAAATAACTGTCTGTAAAGAAACCTGCCAGCTGGAGAGATAAGGCTGATGACGGTCATTTCTTGAATCGAGCTTCTGTGGGAGGAGCGTCTAACTCGGGAGGAGTCTTCCCCGCTCCTATAACAAATCTGGATATTGGGGTTCACACACACGAGGCACCACGCCGAGATCTCATTTTACGTAACTCTCCCGTCAGAGCCGACCCAGCATGTGCCGGGGACTTGTTGAACTGTGGTGTCGTGGTCTCTCCGTTTTCCATCCCATCCTCCGGCCTCTGAGAACATCATGAGCTCCACCTCCCGTCATCCAGAGGGAATCCAGGTGCCTCTGTGGCAGGTAAACCCCCGGTACCCCTTTTGCATGCTCCGTTAGCCTAGGACACAGGTCTAGGTCAGGAGCCACCCAACCCCTGGAGAAGGGCAGAAAGTCAACATGGTTGGCTTGGTGGGTGGCAGGCTCTGTGGCAACCGCGGGACCCTCAGCTGTGGTTTGAAAGCAGCTACACATGATGCAGCAATGAAAGGGTGAGGCCGTGTGTCATTAGGACACTATTTGCATAAGCAGACAGGGGGCCGGATGTGGCCCAGGGGCAGTCGTTCATCAAGAATTCTGTCTTGCTCACCCATGTATTGCATTCTGACCAATCCAACAATTTTTTCCATTTTTTTTTTTTTTAAAGAGAGTAGAAGAGAGGGAGGGAGGAGAGAGAGAGAAACATCAATGTGAGAGAGACACCCCGATGGGCTGCCTCCTGCACCCTCCCCAGCCGGGGCTGGGGATCTAACCGGCAACCAAGGTACGTGCCCTTGACAGGGAATCAAACCTGTGATCCTTCGGTGCGCAGGCTGGCGCCCTAGTCACTGAGCCACACTGGCCAAGGCTATTAGTATCGTTTTAGTCTCAGTACGTGTCTACCTACTGTGTGTCTATGCACCACGGGCAAATGCACTGATCTTCGTAACAACCCAATAAGACAATCATCTCCGCTTCATGAAACAGCTCAGCTCAGTGAACTCACCTGGGTGACGTCTCCGCACCTTGCGAATGAAGCTTCAGATTTAGTAGTTTTGGGTGTTTTAGTTGATGTTTGAGTCAGGATGGGTCAGGCTACGGTGCTGTAACAGGCAATCCCAGAATCACAATAGTTCAGTCAGCAGAAATCTGTTTCTCCCTGTGGAAAGTCAAGGTCCTTCTTCAGGTTGACTGTCCTCCAAGTCAATTGTATGTCACCTCGGCACCAACAAGGTTCAGCACGCATGTAAATCACCTGTGAACCTGTTACAATGAAGCTTCTCATACAGGGGTTTGGGGATGGGGGCTGAGGTCTGAATTTCTAACACTCCTCAGTGATGTTGCTGCTGTGAGGGTCTGGTGACCCCATATTGAGTAGTAAAAGGCTTCCTGGCCAAAAAAAAATAAAATATTTTGTATGAAGAAGAGAGAGAGTGATGGAGGGGAGAGACGGAGAGAGAGAGAGAGAGAGAGAGAGAGAGAGAGAGAGAGAGAGAGATTGGGTCCAGATTTCATGGTCCAAAATAAGTCCAGGGCTCTGCATTACTTGAAGAGTATGGACTTGCCTCTATGAGAGGGAGCAGAGGAAGCACGTCTACTGGAAAATCATGATGCCTGCTCAGTCCAGGGTTGGTTGCCCTCCAAGTCTTTGCCCATTTCTTTGTATAATTCTGCTCATCCTGCTGACAGGTGGACATCAGTTATTGGGTTTGAATGAGTCTTTCTCTGAGAGTCTTGTTCCCTGGCGTCACATCCTTACTTCTTAACCCTTGTGCAAAATGTGGTCCCTGGTCCCCCCGCATCAGCATCACCGGGAACGTCTTAGAATATAGAATCCCAGGGTCCTTTCCAGACCCATGGAATCGTAATTGCATGTTAACAAGATCCCGCGGTGACTCTCATGCACATAGGGAATGAATACAATGCTCTACTCTACCCCACAGACAGCAGGCTTCCCCCCGGGGAGACTGCCTGGCTCATGAACGTCGGCTAAAATAATCCTCATCATTGCAGCATTGCCTGCACCCACCATCGTTGGTACTTTGAGAACCACACCTGGCTGCCATGGCTCGTTGGTTGAGCAGCGTCCCATACACCAAAAGGTCACTGGTTCGATTCCCAGTCAGGACACATGCCCGGGTTGTGGGTTCGGTCCCTGGTCAGGGTCCATATGGGAGGCAACCGATCCATGTTTCTTTCTCATGTCGATGCTCATCCCCCAAAATCAATTTTTAAAAAGCATATTAAAATAAGAACAACAGCTGCCACCTAATGAGCCTAGAGCAAAAAGGAGCGATCCTCTTAGGGGGGCCAGCAGCCACCTTGAGGAAAATTAGAAAGAACAGGTGAAACAAATGCTCAGGAAAGGGAGCGGCTGTAGGAGAAAGCTGGGGAACTCAAAAGGAAAGAAACACACATTTAAATAGATTTCTGCTCAGTTATAAGCTATTCTGCCTCCAGCGATGTGGTAGACTGGATATTTTGAAACTTGCCTCTATCATACCGCAGGCGGGAACGGCGCACGAAATATTTTAAGACGTCCCTTCAGATACATACACGAGCTTGCAAAAAATAGTGAGATGAATTCTGAGAAGTGGGATAAGATGGAACAGGACAATGAACGAAGGGAAGTAAATTAGTACAGAATCCTTAACTGCTATCCCAGCAACAAAGAGCTTCAATTAAAAAAAAATTTTTTTTTTAATTAAAAAAAATTTTTAAATGTTTTTATTGATTTCAGAGAGAGGGAGGGAGAGGGAGAGAGAGATGGAAACATCAATAATGAGAGACGTCAATCGGCTGCCTCCTGCACACCCCTTACTGGAGATCAAGCCTGCAACCTGGGCACGTGCCCCAAACCGGGAATGGAAGCAGTGACCCTTGGTTCATAGGTCGACGCTGAACCACTGAGCCACGCCGGCCGGGCAAGAGCTCCAATGTTCACTCATGCACAGGTCACGGGCAAAATGTCTTAGGGCCTCACAAGATGAGACCCTGGAAATGCTACAGTTTCACCGAACTATCCGTTACAATAGCAACAAAGTCTGAAACAGGGAACAAGCAACTGTTGCTGTCTTTGAGACTGATCCTGTGCGCTGCCTTGGGCCTCTGCAAACATTCATGTCGGTTTCTGACCCCCATTCACACCAATCGTGTAGTTTAAAAACTTCAAGCTGAGAGATTTCACTTCATACGGCCTTAGCTGGCTAATATCTCCAGGAACCTGGCCAACGTAAACACAGATGTTCTGGAAAGGGGCTGAGTCAAAACGCGGGCCACGGACATTTATCTTCCACAAAGTTCCAGTGAACTCGAGGTCACGGTCAGAAGCCACAGACCACACAGCAAAGCCGGGGATATAAACAGGAGTCGGCAGAAAGAGCTCACGGCAAAATCAAGTGCTACCCATACAAGTAGATCAAATGCGTGTTTTAATAAAATTAAATTAAAAAAAAGAAATGACCCTAAAGTCATGACTCAAACTAAAACATTGAAACAAACAAAAAAACTGAACGTGTTGAAAGAATATCTGAATTATACGTATATATTTAAAAACGATTGTTGAAACAGTTTGTTTAACAACACGCAAGGCACGGTTTTGAGAATTTTCACCCATTAACTCACTTTAATTCCTCAGGCAATCTTACGAGGTGGGTGTTAATCGGTCTAAAGCCACAGAGCTAATACGTCGATACAGAAGAGGCGTTTTCCAGAGGCGATAAAACTCACGCTGTGCAGACTCAGGCAACGCAAGGAATCCCGCGCAGGCAAAAATGAAGAGAAATCCACGCGTAGAGACAGGAGTGAGAAAGCCGGGCGTGGAGAACAGAACCGTGACAAGCAGATCGTAAGACGGGTGCACACATGTGGAGACGACTAGGTTCCCCGCCCAGGTATCCCACGCGCACGCTGAGAGCCGGCCTCTCCGTGCCACCAAAAGAGGAAACCGCTGGCACTTTGGACACTAATTGAGCAGCATCCGGAAATGGGAAGCTGCTTAGACCCCGTGACCCAGCAATTCTGCTCCTGACCACCGACTTCCAACACCTCCGAGGAGAGTCTTCAACATCAGCACGCCTTTCATCAGGCCATTGTTCATTACAGTGCAACAAAGTAACAAGCGGCAAAGCAAGAGGAGAGCCTTCAACATCAGCACGCCTTTCATCAGGCCATTATTCATTACAGTGCAACAAACTAACAAACGGCAACGCAAGAGGAGAGCCTTCAACATCGGGTCATTATTCATTACAGTGCAACAAAGTAACAAACGGCAAAGCAAGAGGAGAGCCGCTTGTCTTAGTCAGCGCTGGCTACTGTAACAAATACCTCCGGCTGGCTTAGGCCGCGGTTATTTATTTCTCGCTGCTCTGAAAGCTGCAAGCCCAAGATCAAGGCGCTGGCGTGGCTGGGCTCTGGTGAGAGGCGTCTTCCTGCCTTGTAGACGGTGGCCTCGTCTTGTGTCCTCATGTGAAGGAGAGACGGACAGGACGTTTCTTGTTTTTATAAGGGCGCTGACCCACGTGGGGCCCCACCCTCAGGGTGATCTAAGCCTAATTATCTCCCAAGAGCCCCACCTGCAAATACCACTACATTACGGATTAGGGTTTCGATGTATGAATTAGGGGGACACGGATATTCAATCCAGAGCACCACCCAAAGGACCGCTTTAAGAAAAGCAGCCATCAATAAATTACTGTTTATCCGTGATAAAATATAACATATATTAGTTCATGATAATTTTTTTTTAAAGTTAACAGGTGTGTGTGTTTTTTTCTGTTATGAAGGTGTATTTATTACCGAATTTTATGCTTAATATTTCTAAGATGTTGAAATGTACTCATAGAAATTCACACCATTAAACTTTTATTTTATTTCAAAGGGTAGCCGTTAAATGCCAAGTACTAAGTTCCGGGCATATGACAAATAGTAAACGAGAGCCTTTGGCATCCTAAAACCCACAATTTCATTGGTAAATAACAGAATCTCAATAGCACGAAATATGTGTCTTTGCAGAGGGTTATGCAGGGAGCTCTAAAAGCATAGAAAACAATGAGAAAGGGGCCCCACGCCATCGAATGGCAACCATAAATCACACCTTTTGCAAAGTGGTTCCTCCACTTTCCTCTTTCCACCTGTCAGCAACAAGCCTGTGATGCATGACTATCCTTAGAAAACCAACGAGGGAAAGAGCCTCAGGGATCCGGGGAATCAAGCCTCTCAAGCCCTCTGGTGGGAGGGTGAACCACGGGGGCGGGGTGCAGCCACTGTGAACGTTAATTTGGGAGGGGCATCTATGCACGACCCAGCAATCCCATTCCTAAGAGCTCCCTGGTCCAGCCAGAACTGAGACATTCAATCCCAGGTCTGGGTGACTCCCAGTTCCCTGCTTTTTTCACCCGAGGATATTTTTTTCCATTGCTTTTTAGAGACAGTGGAAGGGAGAGAGAGACAGAGACAGAGACAGAGAGAGAAACATTGATTGGTCGCCTCCCGCACGCACCCAGACCAGGGCTGGGGATCGAGCCTGCACCCGAGGTCCATGCCCTTGGCTGGAATCGAACCTGGGACCCTTCAGTCCCTGGACCAACTCTCTAACCACTGAGCCAAAGCAACCGGAGCCCCAGTTCCCTGCTTCTGGTGACCTCCCGCTTTGTCATCTATCTTAATCACAGACCAGAGGCCCGGAAAATGCGTTTGAAAACCATCTCCTTAACATCCCTGACTTCTGACACGGAGGCCGAACTTGCTATCACTTCACTAGATAACGCTCTCATCCAGGACAGGGACATCTCGACTTTACGCCCCATAAGTGCTCAGCCGCACAGCTGGACCATACAATCACTAGGTCTCCACTCAACCCTTTCCGTAAATATTGCAATTTCTGCAGAACGGGAGGTCGCCGAGCGTTGAGCATTCAGCGAAAGGAGAGAGCTGTGAGGGTAACTTCCGTAGCCGGTGTTTGACTTGGGCGGTCGTGAACTGAATTTCTAGGTGAGCCGAGTCCGCATCGATTAGCCTTTTTGAGATGGTGTGAGCGTTGCCTCTGTCTGACTGCGAAACAAGAAGACTGCATTTAACTGAAAATACTTTGTAGATTAAATGATTGACATGGCATGCCGGTCCCCGCTGACCGTCGCTCTCCCTGTGCGCAGGAACAGTTAAAAAGCCCAATGTATATATATATATTTAAAAGCCCAATACCTGGGGAGAGGAGCCTTTTCTTTTTGGCAGGATGTGGGAGGGGCCAACCTTATGCTCACAATTACAGCCCCTTTTTTTTTTTTTTAAAAATTATTCATTGATTTTTAGAGAGAGAGAGAGAGAGAAACATTGATTTGTTTGTGGATCACTTATTTGTGCATCAATGGATCCACTTATTTGTGCATCTGTTGCTTGATTCTTGTAGGAGCCCTGACTGGGGATCAAACCCACAACCTTGGTGTGTAGGGACTGAGCGACCCGGCCAGGATCATGCTTACAGCCCTGTGGAAGGACCTTTAGCGCCCGCGTGGACCGTCACTCCCGGGGACTGCGGGTCAGCCTACAGTTGATCCCTGATTATGGTTTATTACGCTGGGAGGGTGGTTGGAGTATGACCACTTTACCATGCTGCTGGCTATGGGAAAACTCATCTGTCTTTAGTCTCCAGGCACCGATGTGCTCACGCAGCGACTACATTTCGGTTCACAGAGCCAATACATCACCTAATTTTTGTGCCCCGTGCGAAGAATTTCATGGTGCGTCCAAGGGTGCGTTTTCTTTTCACGCTTCCATCTTTTCAGGTGAAATGTAAAGCTCCGTTCAAGTATCCTGCCAGCCCAGAAGCTGCAAGGATGGCAGGTCCAAACTTAATCCCAGGAGAATATAAAATTGGATTTTTCCATCCTGATCGACAATGGTTGTCTGTCTTCATCATCACTTCAAAGATCCAAAACATGTTTTGCTTTCAGAATCCGTCTTCCTACTAATGTACCGTCAGGGATGTTTTGGGTTGGTAACAAAGTTCAGTGTTAATTGGGATGGTGAATTAAAAAAAAAATATATATATATATATATATATATATATATATATATATATTTAAATATATCTTTATTGATTTCAGAGAGAGGAAAGGAGAGGGAGAGAGAGAGATAGAAACATCAATGATGAGAGAGTCATTGATCGAGCCCACAACCCAGGCATGTTCCCCGACCAGGAATTGAACCCCGATCACCTAGATCCTAGGTCGAAGCTCAACCACTGAGCCACGCCCGGCTGGACCGGATGGTGATTAAAAAAAAACAACTGCAGGTCATATTTCACTAGTATAGATTAGTAGCATAGAAATGGCCAAATTTTTTTTTGGGGGGTCCAGAAATCCAAATGTTAACTCCCACCGTGAGCATCTGTAGGAAGCTGGACTTGGACAAATTATCTATTTTCTGTAGAATTTAGATTCCTCACCAGATACACTTACTCATTGGTTTCCTCTAAAATTCAACCAAGAGGTTTTGTTTGTTTTTTAAAAAAAATCTCAGATACCAACTCATAGGGTGTGTGTGAGACTATAGTCTGCAATTCCCAACTAGGGCTCCACACTCCATCACGGGATGTGACCGTGGGCAAGATATTTGGAAGCGGGGTTTGCTGCAGAGAGATGGAGACATACGCTCACCCATATGCGTGGAGAAGACACTTTGTAAACTGCAAAGTCGGATGGAAGTGAGAGTTAATATTATTCAGGCACGTAGCCAGGTGCTGTGCTGACTCTGCAAAGTATCCCATAATCTGCTTTGCTCGGCTACAATGTATCTTCTTTGGGAAGATACATGTTAGCACCACTGCATAGTTCAGGCATGTTAGGGGTTCTCACGGTCTCTTGTTGACCTTTCCCTGGAGGCCATGAAGTACATTGTGAACAGTTTCCCAAATAGCTACTTTGTTAGAGGAAATCAAGCACCATACATGGATACAATTGGCCTTATGATACAAACTTGAGTCATTTAAAAGAAAGTTTTTTTTTATGATTAAGTGGGTGGATCAGGACTCCTTACCGACTACCTAAGAGGAGCCACGGCGAAAGCTCTTCTCATTGAATTCACCGGAACGGATGTACTTTCTGTGCGTGGGTGGCGCCTCCTACGTTTCCCCGTCAAATTCCATCCGCAGCAGTCAGATATGCCAGACGGCGCCATCCTAGGTGGCCAATCAAATGTCTTTTTTTTTTTTTATAATATATCTTTGTTGATTTCAGAGAGAGGAAAGGAGAGGAAGAGAGAGAGACAGAAACATCAATGATGTGAGAGTCATTGATCGAGCCCCCAACCCGGGCATGTGCCCTGACCGGGAATCGAACCCCGATCGCCTGGATCCCAAGTCGACGCTCAACCGCTGAGCCCCGCCCGGCCGGGCAATCAAATGTCTTTTCAAATACGTTCAGCACAGCGGTTAGACGCTCACACACTTACACAGTGGGCCCCGCGACATTTCAAGTACCTGCTCTGCTGTGCATCTGACACTCACTCAAAATAATATTGACTGTAAACTGTCCTTTCGCTCACTGTGTGGCCTCGGAGTCCTTGTCCAAGGTCATTTGATCATATGCAGAGGGATTTTTTTCTGGGCCCTCAGTTCTGTTCCGTGGGTCTATATGTCTGTCTTTATGTCCGCAGGACCAGGCTGTGCTGATGGCTGGAGCTTTGGAATATGTTTGAAACCAGAAAGCATGAGGGATCCAAATTCGTTCTTCTGTTTCAAGATGGTTTTGGCTCCCTGAGGTCCCTTGTGATTCCATAAGAATTTAGGATTATTTTCTATTTCTCCAAAAAAAAAAAAAAAAAAAAAAAGGCATTGCAGTTTCGATAGGGATGGCATTGAATCTGTAGATAGTTTTGTGTCATGTGTGATTGTTTTATCAATATCAAGGCTTCTAATCCAAGAGCAACGGATGTCTTTGCATTTATTTGTGTTTGCTTTTATTTTCAGCAACGTTCTGCAGTTTTCAACGGACATGTTTTCCGCCTCCTTGGTTCAGTTTATTTCCAAGTATTTTATTCCTTTTGATGCTATTTTAATGGGATTGTTTTCTTCATTGGCTTTTCGAATCGCTCACTGTTAGTGTGTAGAAAGCGACTGATTTTTTTTGCGTGTGGCTTTTGTATCCTGTCCCTTCGCCGAATTCACGTCTCCGTTGTGACAGTTTCGGTGGGGAACCTTCAGGGTTCTCTATATACAAGCTCAACATTTGTCTTTTTTTATGCCTCTTCTCTGAATCGCCACACGTGTCCTTGTGGTCCCCGAAGAGGCAGGATTTCTGAGACACGGAGACATCTAGGTAATTGATTCATTATTTTAAGAATCACAGCAACTGGCTGAATGTCATTAGCACCGGGCCGAGCTGTCGGGTGCCTGGGCTTCAGCGCCTGTCCCTGGGACGCTTCAATAACAAACCAGAGCAAGGAGAGCCCACCCTGCCCGTGTGCCTGCTGGGCGATGATGGGCCTTTATTCACATCCCAGGATCAGAAACGTAAAATGCATCCAGAAAGCACCATGGGGAAAAGAGAAAGCAAAGACCCTCTGCAGTCCTTGGCAGCCCCATCTATTCTACAAGTCACTTGCTAAAATGAGCCAATTTTGTTCCACTTATAGCTCAGCTCTCTCTGTACCGCAGACGCCGATTTTTAACCTGCAGGGTAGAGGGAGTGCGTGACCCGCTGCAGAGGCCTCCCGAAAGCAGCGACTCCCCTCATGCAAATTTAAAAACTGTCCTCAGAACCCTGACACTGAAATTCCAATGAGCTAACATATCACGCTTTCCACCGGCCCCTACGATAGGCTGCAGGAGTAAAACAAAGATAATATTCTCAGCGTGGGGAGAAATATTAGTCTGAATAATTTAAACACTGCTATCATAGGCTCGCAGGAAATGAGATGCAGAATTACCCGTCTGGTGGCATCGAAATGAGCAGAAGCTGCCCAGAGACAGCAGAGGGTGAAAGGCAAGGGAAGATCATTATCGCTCAGACCTGGGTCTCTGATCTCTTTTCCGTGTGGGGCACAGTTTGGAGGGTGTAGCCGTTAAAAACATCAGAAGTGCTGGCGAGATGTGAAGAAAGGGGAGCCCTGGTGCACGGCTGGTGGGAAGGCAGAGGGGTGCAGCTGCTGTGGGAACAGTATGGAGGGCCCTCAAAAAATTAAAAATAGAGCTGCCTTTTGACCCAGGGATCCCACTTTTAGGAATATATCCTAAGAATCCTGAAACACTAATCAGAAAAAACATATGCACCCCTATGTTCATAGCAGCGCAGTTGACAATAGCTAAGATCTGGAAACAGCCCAAGTGCCCATCAGTAGACGAGTGGATAGAACAGCTGTGGGACATTCACACCAGGGAATACTATGCAGCTGTGAAAAAGGCGTATTTCTTACCCTTTGGGGCAGCATGGAGGGACCTGGAGAGTATCGTGCTAAGCGAGATAAGCCAGGCAGAGAAAGACAAACATCACAGGAATCTAATGAACACAATAAACTGACAGACAAAATGTGCCCAGAGACCTGGAGGCATGGGACAGAGCCACAGATCTCAGAGGAGAGGGGGAGGGAGAGGGGAAGAGATTAACCGAAGAACTTACATCCTTATATGCATGACCCACGGACACAGATAATAGTGCGGTGAAGGCCTGGGGGTGGCGGGGGTGGGCTGGAAGGGTCAATGGGTGGGGAAGGGGGGACATCTGTAATACTTTCAACAATAAAGATACATTTTTAAAAAGTTCCACGTGTCTGAGATTGCATTGACTCATCAGAAAATAATCCTATCGGTCCACCTAGAAGGACCTGAAGGAATGGAAATAAAAATGGTTTGTGTGCCACAGTCAGTAATATCATAATCGTCACCTCACGTGAGTGTAAAATTAGGTAATTCTCACCTAAGGACGCACCTGACACTTCAATACTTTATTCCATTGTAAGAAATTAGCTCGTTCCGTGCCATTGATGGACTGGCAGAGTCCAGCTGCATTTTCTTAAAAACGTCTCAGTGGTGCCTAGCCAGTGTGGCTCAGTTGGTTGAGCGTCGACCCATGAACCAGGAGGTCAGGGTTCGATTCCTGGTCAGGGCACATGCCCAGGCTGGGGGCTCGATCCCCAGTAGGGGGCGTGCAGGAGGCGGCCGATCAATGACTCTCATTAGTGATGTTTCTATTTCTCTCTCTCCCTCTCCCTTCCTCTCTCTGAAATAAATAAAAAAGCAAACAAATGAAATTAATAAATAAAACAAAAAATAAAAAACAATACTATTGTGTGATGTGTGAAAATTCTGTCAATCAAGTGTGGGTCATCTCTGAATATATTTAGGTGCCAAGAAGCGTCAGGACGCAAGCTCTTCTGCTCTGCTGAGCAGGCGCGCTGACCTCTGACCGGGGGCCTTTGTGCGGAAGGCAGAGTCCCAGGCCCTGCTGCTGATTTAGAATCTGTGGTTTGCTTACAGGGCAGTAAGGAGCTTGGAAAATCCCAGGGCAGGTAGAATAGGGAAACTGAGGCAGGAAAGTTGAAACAAGGCCACACCGTGGGGGCCATTTGCAGCCAGCCTGCAAATAACAAGCATTATCTTCCCCAGCCAAGGGCATTTGAGAGCAAATGGTTAAAAACCTCCCTACGGAGAGGCTGCGGGAAAGGAGCGGGGGGGGGGGGGGGGAGAAAGGAAACAAGGGCAGTTTTATATAATTTTTTTACTCCCTAACAGAGAAGCCAGCAGCCCGGCGCTTGACAAGATACAACGGCCAGGTGCTTCTCTTGATCCTGGAAAGGCCACGCAAAGTAAAAAGGGGCCTCGCGAATTAACCTGACCCCAAACGTTCAGCAGAGGAATTTTGAGGCCTACGGGCAGGAGGGTATCGAACCCCTCGGACCCCCAGACACCTGGCTCTTCGGAGGAGCTGAGGGCCCGTCTGCACTTCATCAGTCAGATGTAGAGATGCGCTCGCTTTGATTTTTAAATAAAAGTGCTTGCTTTCATTGCTTTAATAAAACTGGCTTCATCACAAGGCAATCGAGGCCTCTCGTATAAATTCATTTAAATGAGAAGACGAAGATCGAGGCTGGGGACAGTCCCCTCCCGCGGACTCGGGGGGCTGCCCGGTAACCCCTCCCTGGGGTCTCCTGGCTGCACCTCTCACAGTCTGAGGCCCTCCCTGGGTGATTTATAGAGAGATTACAATGTGACAAGTCCTGCTCTGAAGAAAATGGATACTATGTATACATTAATCCAAGGAGCTCTGTCAGCTTGAGGAAATGCAAACAAAGAGATTCATCACTCATATGATTCATGAGTATTTTCCTTCAAAAACAGATACTAAGTGGCGAGGCATCCGTCTCCACCGGGGCAAAAACGGGGGACGTTTTCAGGTTTAACCCTGCACCGGGAACAACGCGGAAAGAGGTGACAAATGTTGGCTTCGATTCGCTTCCTAAAATGGGGAGTCGCTTAATCATAGCCGTTTTGTGCGGGTTTACGTGTGTGTTTGGAATTGATCTAAATTGTTCTTCTTGGTATAGATACGAGTAATCAACCAAGAAAGTGATATAAAGTCCTTCAACCGTGCGACAGAAGACTGACAATCACAGGGGATATAGGGTGTCCCCCCAAAAAAATGGATACACACTGTCCGAATGATTATAAAGGCAGTGTTTATTAAAAATACGTTACATTTTCAACATTTTGCTGTTACAGTGTATCTACATTTTGCAGGACACCCTGTCTGTGTTCTAAGGTTGTGTGTCTGCAAAAAAGTCCCAGCATCGTTATAACCAATTCGTCAATACCCAATGACCGCAATGAGCAGCCTGTGGTGCTTCTCGCTTGGACATTTTCAGCTGCTTCTTGAATTAGCACCGGGCGGGCGGCGATCTCTTAGACATGACCCCACGCGTTGCGCGTTCCCGACAAGAGCCGTTTCGGCTTTTAACGCCTTCTATCTCTCGGATTCAAACCCATGTTTCTCCGAGGGTGAGCCAGACCGTTCTTGGGAATTTCTTCTCCGGTCATCCATCACGCGGGAAGCGCTGACAAGCGTGGACGCCGGCGTTTCCTGGGGCAACCGTTCCATTTTTCATTCCTCGGAGAAGGCTGGTATTTCGCCCAGGACGTAAAGGGCGACCTCCGAGGGTGCTCAGTCACCCAGGGTCCCTTCTCATCAATGCATCTGTTTCCCGTCTGCCCAATTCTCATCCAGGTGAGCGGCTCCGGGAGACCTCACCTTCAGCCCATCTCGCAGAAAAAAAGTGATTTGCAAGAGATAATGACATCCGGTGAAACTCCTCAAGATAAAACGATCAGACCTATCAATCAACCCCACCTGCTCAGCGGTCATCCGATCGATTTGCATAGAAATCAGTTGTCGTGGGGCATCTACCGACTTAATCAATCATCCACATGTTTTCCTGGTGCCGGCCGGGGAGATGGCCGGGGCCCACGCTGTTTGGGGGTCAGGGGACGGAAGAATCTCCATCAATAACGATACTCTGATTTTTGTTTCGAGGCTTTACAGTTTATTGCTACAGCTCTTACGATAAAAACAGGTTTTATAACGACACTCTCCCCGGCTTTCCGAACCACACTGGAAATCAAGCCTAAGTCTCACCGTGAAATGCTGAAATTAGTTATGAGGACTGTCCAGTTGCATTTATTTCATAGTCCCAAGGACAGAAAGGGGGTGCTGGCTAAGTTAAGGGGGGGAAAAGGGGAAAAGGCAATGAACGCCGTCGCCAAGGACATGTATTGATAACTACGCCTGGCGCCAGGAACGTACTAGAATTATTGGGGGGGGGGATCATTTTCTAAACAGTCTAATTGTCTGACCATGATCCTGTCCACCTGAAACTGATGTAAAATAATATCCATTGTCACCTGTAATGTCCTAAGCACCTAAAAACAGGGCACAGAAAGCCCCCCAGTTGGCAAATGTGGAAGCCTTAGCTGCGCCACACAGCGGCTGAAAATGCGTCCAGCTAAGGACGCTTTTGGTCCTCGGGGAGCTCAGAAAAACCCAGGGCCAACGGGAGGAAAATAAAATTTTTTTTTGGGTGGGTCATTAGGGGAGAGACGGAGAGCGAGGCAGACAGACAGAGAGGGAAGCATCCACGAGTTTGGCAATTATTGAACGATTCAGGCAGAGTTGATTGCACTTATTAGAAACATCTGGAGCATTTGCAAAGCGCGAGGGGCTCTTGCCTGAAATTGTGCGACTCCTTTTAACCCTGATTTTAATGCGTGTGCATTTCGTTTTGCTTTGTAATCTGTATACCGCGTGGTAGACGCTCTAATTTCCTCTGTAGGAAATACCCGGAATTCTTTCTCCCGGGCCCTCTCCTGCCTTTGGAAGGGATGGACTCTCCCTCTTAACGTGAGAGCGATTTTCACGCGGCCCTTCCAGTGGGATGCGCTGCTCTGTGTCGAGACTTTCCTAGACAGTTATCCGGGGAAGAACAAAAAATAAAAGAGTGTATTTTTAAGCAATAAGTACCTTTATCGGATTAAAGACATAATTAACGGAAATAACTGTGACCAAGGAGTCGGAATCGAAACACCGAAAACATCCCGGCGAAGTCTGATCGCGTGATTCTTTCTGCGTACGGTCGGCAACCCAGAAGGAAAAGATGAGTTGGACGAATGAAAAATTCATCATCAAGGAAACCGTAAGCCTATGGATTTATATGGGATGATGGCAGAGGGTAATACAGAAAGAGCGTAATAGGACAAAACCAATTACCTATTTATTACCACGGAGATGCGCCGAGCAGGAACCAGCAGAATATTTGTGCTTTGCAAGGCTCATAAAGCAGCAAGCATTCCTGATTCATGGGCGCAGGGCTTGAGTTAGCTGATGTCACCTCGCGAAATCTCTCTCCCGGGACGTCTAAAATTCCTCATCTTTGATGGATCACAACAAGATTGCTTTATAGCGGTGTTTACAGTTTACTGATTTACCACTAAACAGGTTCATCTATTTGAGGACCGCATCCCGCTTATAAATAAACCGTACAATTAATAAAAAGAGAAGTGGCGAGGGAAACTTGGGCACAAACTTGACAGAATAAATTAAGGTAAAAAAAAAAATTTTTTTTTTTTTTTCTTTCGCCCTGTGTATTTATGACCCGGGCTGTGTTTTATGACACGGAACTGTGACCATTTGTTGCGAATGAAATAACTTCTAGTTGAGATTTTTTTTATCGCATACAAGATAAAGTTGAGCATTAACGTTGTTAATAGTCTTGTGCGTCTCAAGGTCATGTGTTCACGTTTGAGGAATTGGTTCCGGGCCTGATTTACGTCTCGCATATTCCATCGTGGTCGACACTACGCCCGCGTCCTCGGACGCCTTCACGTTCAACCGCTGGCTTTGAATCTAACGGCTCCACCAACTTAACGTCCTTCTGGACACAGCTAACAGGACAGCATGCAGTTAGCGAGGGACAAAAATGTTTTTGATACAATTTCAGATTCATTCCTTGACTCCTTTCCCCGAGACATATGCGTGACCTCCCTCGTGGTCGATGTTTTGGGTGAATCTATATGTTTTTCATGTGTCCCCAGTAGAAGACGTCCTCTTGCAAATTCCCTTTCTGCAGATAGATGGGAGAGATGAGTGTTGCTCTGGATCTCTGAGCCCAGCACAGTTGGTGTTTGGGGCGGGGTCATTCTTTATAATTTATATATATATTTTATTTTAATATATTTTTATTGATTTCACAGAGAGGAAAGGAGAGGGAGAGAGAGAGATAGAAACATCAATGATGAGAGAGTCATTGATCAAGCCTGAAACCCGGGCATGTGCCCTGACCGGGAATCGAACCCCGATCGCCTGGATCGTAGGTCGACGCTCAACCGCTGAGCCACGCCCGGCCGGGCTATATATATAATTTAATCCTCAACAAAGGATATTTTTTCCGTTGCTTTTCAGAGAGAGTGGACAGAGAGAGAGAGGGAGAGAAACATTGATTTGAGACAGGCTGCCTCCCGCAAGCTCCCTGATCAGGCCCTGGGGTTCGAGCCTGAAATCGAGGTAAGTGCCCTTGACCGGAATCAAACCCGAGACCCTTTCGTCCGCAGGCCAACGCTCTAACCACCGAGCCAAACCAGCGAGGGCTATAATTTATATTTTTAAAATAATTTTTATTTTTCAGTTACAGCTGACATTCAATATCATATTCGTTTCAGGCGTCCGGCCTGAACTCATCCTGCCCGATCAGCTGGAGGTGACAAGTTTATTCTGGAACAAGATACATGACAAACAATAGAACTGATAGAAAGTGTCGCTTAGACAGGATCCTAATGAAATCATGTGGCGATTGCTTTTACTCACCCCGTTACTATGTATCCAACATGTATCTATGCAGGCCTTCGATTTTATGAGCTATGCAGTCAAAATTTAAAAACAAACAGATAATGATTTCGACAGTTGCAAATGTTGCCCATTAACCATCCGCAACAAAGTTGACAGTCTCTATGCTGTGGCCTATGGTCCGTCTGAAAAACGGGGGAGTTGATTTTGACGCCTTCTAACAAGACTCCAGGGAGAAGGGATCCACGGCAGCTACTGGGATGGACTTTATCTGACCCTAACTTATTTGGGGTCTCACTGCACCAAGCTTTCCTCTCCTGGGCCACTCACCTCCTTCTATCTCCTGCTACGTGCCTATTTCTGCATCAAGAGTCGGCTCAAGTGCCATTGATCACCGGAGGGATCCTGTCTGTCTGCCGGTAGGATGTGAATGTTGCATCGGTTCATCTGACTTTTACTCCAGAGATGAATGTTTTATACCAGAAGGGGACAGAATGCAAAGCTCAGGAGCATAGCCGAAAGCATCAACCATAGAGAAGAAGAAAGAATGGTGCACCCTTTCCATTCGCCCCACTTTCTCTCTCTGGCCCCTGCAGCCGGTCCTTCCCTCCTTCCTGCACCTGCCCACCCCCCGGGCCTCCCGGACTTCTTTGCATTCTTGCCCCTGCCTTCCCAAACCTTCCGCGCACCCCCTCCCACCGGCTGCCATCACTCATTTCAAGGTAACATTCTCCACTCGGCCTGGCATCCTTTTAAAGTTAGCTCTTTGTCTTTCACACTTGCCAGTGTTTTCAATACAATCATATTTGTTTCTGTTATTACTCTGATTATAAACGTCACAAGGCTTTGAGAGAAAATGCTCCCGTCCTATCTTCCCGGGAGCCCTGCTATTTCCAGATAATGATTTTGCTTTCTACTCAGTTTATTTATCTCTTACCTTCCTACATGAAAACTAACAAAATCTTCATTCTGCCCGATTTCTCACCAGGACGACGGGACTCGCCCTCCCTCCCTCCACAGCCAGATTTCATAAAATATTAATCTATAATTGCCATCTCCTCCTCAGCACCCCTCCGCCCCCTGTTCACTCCTCATCTAATTTCAGCCTGGCTTTCATCTCACCGAGGTGCTCACACAGCGTGTGCATTCGTTCCCAGTGACATTTTAAAAAAAGATGTTTTTATTGATCTTAGAGAGAGAGGAAGGGAGAGGGAGAGAGAGATAGAAGCATCGATGAAAGAGAAACATCCATAAGCTGCCTCCTGCACGCCCCATACCGGGGATTGAACCCACAACCCGGGCATGTGCCCTGACTGGGAATCAGACCAAACCAGCGACCTCTTGGTTCACGGGTCGATGCTCAACCACTGAGCCACACCAGCCCGGCTCTCGGTAACTTCTTTGTAACTCCACTTAGCAGACAAGAAACCGAACACGGTCCGCACACCCCTCGGCCGTGGGCGGGGCACAAAGACCACCTGGCAGTGAAGGGACACGGACGGCAGATGGATTCAGCACCACGGACAGATCTCACGGGCACCTCGCTAAGGGAAAGAAACCACATTCACAGACTAAACGTGGTATAGTCCCATTTGCGTGACATTCTTGCAAAATGAGAACCTTAGGGACAGTGAACAGGCCCATGGTGGCCAGGCTGGGCTGGGGTACCTAAGGGGCCTTCTGGGCAAGGGGAGACCTGAGAGCCGTTATAGGATTGTTCCGTGTCTTGATGGAGTCGTCTTGTCTTGTGGGACTGTGTATATTCACCAGACTCACAAAACCGAACACTTAAGAGAGTTAATTTCACCATACACAAGTTATACCATAACAAAAAAAATACATGTATTGGTTATCTTGGGACATCTCATTAATACCTATCATTCGCGCTCTAAACTGTGTTCTTTAGCTTGACCAGCCTTGCCCCTGCTCCTTCCTCTCCCTGTGCGTTGCCCCACCTGGGCCCAGATCCCCATTGTGACCCTCACCTGGATTCCTGAGCTAATTTCCAGCTCTTCTCCCTGCCTCCCAGCTGGCTGCTTCCCAGTCAGCGACTTATTCATTTAAGTAAAATGCACTGAGCCCCAAAACTCAACACTTGACTTCAAGGAGCCCCCAACCCACCCAGTAGAGGCTAAACCCCTACTACGTACTCAAACCAGAAGATCCTCATGACGACAGCTCTTGAGGGTTTTTTGTTTTTTTTTAAAACCATCTACTGGCTGTTAAGTGCTGGAGACTGAATATACAGGGATGAGTAACGTTCCACGCTGCCCCCAAGGAGACAAGCCGCAAATCAATGCCGTAAAGTCGCTGCTCAACCCCCGGCCCCCAGAGTCACCCTCTCAACACCTGCGCCTTTGAAATAAACGGTCTGACAAGAGAGACGGCGCCACCTGGAAGCGGCGTGCTCCTCTTTAGCTTGGATCTTCCCCGAAGGACGGCTGTTCATTTGCTCTCTTTTCCAAAGTTGGAAAATCGATGCTGAATTTAAGCCACTCCTCTGTGTTGACACACACACGCCCGAAAATCAATGTTTACAGCGAGGAATAAAAGCAAGTCAGCACCTTCCCGACGTTCCGATTTCCTTCAGCTTCACTGAGGCATAACTGACAAATAAAAAACGGCAAGATATGGAAAGGCTACAACGTGGCGATTTGACGCAGGTACAGGATTCCCGCGCATCCATCACGAAACATAATTACCTTTCGTTTTGTGCTTGGCAACATTTAAGGTTTATTATGTTACCAAACTTGATTGCACAATACAGTGTGTCTACTACAGCCACATGCCAGGTGTTAGACCTTTGCTCAGCCTCTCCCTACTTCCCACACCCCCGGCCCCTGCCAACCACCATCCTACCCTCCATTTCTGTGAGTTTAATGCTTGTTTTATTGTTTAAAGATTTTGCATAGAACTGCTACTATGCAGTCTTTGTCTTTCTCTGTCTGGCTTATTTCACTTAGCATAATGCAGCCAAGCTTCACCCATGTCGCCGACAGGATTTCCTCCTTTTTGAGGGCTGTGTAATATTCCACTCCAGAAGCACCACTTTTTTTTTTTCTTGACGCATTCGACCACCGAGAGACACTTAGGTTGTGTCCCTGTCTTGGCTTTTGGGAAGGGTGCAGATACCTGTTTGAGGTCATGGTTTTCTGTCCTTTGGATAAATATTCAGAAGTGGGATTTCTGGATCCTTTGGTAATTCTATTGCAAACTTAGGATAGGTTAAGAAATAGAAGAAAGAGGGATTCAGATGGAGATTGTGAAAGGCAAAAAAAAAAAAAAAGTATTCATGACATTTGTTAAAATGGCCAGGCAGACTTTGCTCAGGACGGTCCTGACCGGTGTAGGGACCCCTGCAGTGGGGTTTTGCAGAAGGGGAGAGACTTGGGGTCAACTCCAAGTACCACAAGCAAAGCTAAAGAGTAGATTGTGTGTGGGGCGGGATGGGCACCACCACTGCTGGCATTGCTGGATAGAAAATCACCCAGCGGGCAGGGTCATCCTTGCTAAAGGCAGGCCGGGGTGATCAGATAGCGCCAGGGGATGGAGCGGGGGAAGGCGATCACATATCAAGGGTAGACGATTCTGGCTAAACCAAATTGACAGCATTTTTGCTAAACTGGGCTCTTGGAGGACATGCCCAAGAATGGAGTCTAGTCGGACTAGCGTTTGGGCAAGGAAAGAATGTTCTTCAAGATGGTGTATATTGACGAAACACGTGCGAGAAAGCCATAGTATATAATAATATCGGCAACACTTTCATGCCTGTACAAGTACATCCCTTGTGATGTCTGACGCCCTTCCCACATCTCCTGAGGTTCTCACTGCAACCGTTAAGTAGGTCCCTGCATTGTCCCCGCTCACAGAGGGGGAAACGCAATGACCCGGATGGTTACCGCCCCTGCCCGATATCACACATCTAGTAAATGTGCAACTAATGTTGGCGCCAGGCAGCCCGGCTCCACAGTTTATGCTCTCAGTCGCTGTCCCATCTTACGAAAGGGGCCACAGCCAAGAAAAAAGGGAACCTTTCATTTGTAATGCCCCAAGTCTTACAAATGCAAAAAAAAACAAAAAAGAATATTAAGAAGGAAAACAGCCTGGCCGGTGTGGCTCAGTGGTTGAGCGTTGACCCATGAACCGGGGGGTGATTGGTTCAGATTCCTGGTCGGGGCGCGTGCCCGGGTTGTGGGCTTGATCCCCAGTAGGGGGCGAGCAGGAGGCAGCCCATGGATGTTGTTTCTCTCTCATCAATGTTTCCATCTCTCCCTCTCTCTCTAAAAATCAATAAAAACATTTTTTTTTTTTAAAAAAAAGGAAAGAAAAACGATTTTGTAAAAAGTCATCTTCAAAACGACATTAACGTTGACCAAAAGGCACCTGTACAGAGTCGACCGAATCCTACGACTGCGATAAGGCTGGCCACATGCATGCCCGGACCCTCGCCCGCCAACCTTTCCCTCGGAAGGCTGAGCCTCCGCGCATAATTTCAAAACGTAGACATCATATTTCAAGGAAACGCACTCCGTTTTTAAACGAACCCCCCGTGACATATAGCCAGGTCCGTTTCCAAAAGTATTTCACCTTGACAAACCTGGCCCAGTAGGTGCCAGAACAGGTTGTTTGTCAAAAACTCGCACACTGTGTCCTAATCATGTTTTCCCCTTATTACCGCACGAAATATGAAGTGCCACGTCCCCGAGAATGTTCAATGAGTACCATCTGTTTCCCCCCCCCCCACGAGACAGAAGAAAAAAAAAGAGGGGGATTACTGCTTCTCACTCCAAGTGCTTTTCCATTTTCTTCAGACATTTAACCAAGATTGTCAGGCCTCAGAGGCACGAGGACAGTTCTGCCCCTCCAGCTGCCCATGATGGTTGCCTCTGGCACGTGTCCCGACCGGGCCAGAGTCAAGCCGACGGGAAGACCCGGAGCATCCGTACGGCCAGGAGCAGAGCAGGGTCACACTCTGTAACCCTACGTAAGTTTGGAAATGTAACCCAGAAGAGATGGAAAGCTATAAAAAAAAAATGCAACCGATGTGTGGGAACCAAGACATTACGGCTGGACTCTATGCTCCCCACCCCCAGCTGTTATTTTCTGGTCTAAGGTGGGGTGCGCTCAACCTCACGTGCGCCTCAGAAGCCAGGAAACGGCTCTGAGGGTAATTACGAGCCCACTCGATCCCTCTGCCTCCGCCCGCTCGGTTCAGCATGACAAGCAGCCTCTCTTCACAAGCAGGCGCCACCAAATACGTTTCTGTCGTTAGCGTTCCGGCTATTTCTGTCCTGTTCGGACCCCCCCCCCCCCCCAGAATTTGTAAAACTAGGAATTGCTTCAGTCTGGATTCTGCCCTGTGATATATCCTACGAGGGACCTGGGTGCTGGTACAGCCTTGCTTAGCCTGTTTGAAGGCTACCCGAATAGGCCACCCCAAAATATGTTTCTTAGGCATAGGGTACTCTTTTGAGCTACAGGCAATCATGACCAGCAGACGAAAGAAGAGCCATTTACCTCCCTGTAACCGCCTCAGAATAGAGTCTATAGATGTACCCTTCTGGAAACAAAGTTTACAGTTGCAAAGGAAATTTCCATTTGTTAAGACCTCTCTGTACCAAGTAGAGAGCTGGTCCAGGAAAAAGGACTGTGTTATATGTGCATGTGCATTTATGTGCATGTGTACATGCATGTGTACACGCATGATTGTGGTTGTGTGCACATGTGTTCACGTTTGCATGCACGTGGGCACATGTCTGCATGCACCTGCATGTGCATGCATGCATGTGCGCAGACATGTGTGCACGCATTTATGTGCCTGTGTACACATGTGTGTTTGTGTGCAGGTATGCGTGTGCATGTGTGTGTTCATGTGCGCACACATTTATGTGCCTGTGTACACATGTGTATTTGTGTGCAGGTATGCGTGTGCATGCATGTGGACATGTGTGCATGCATTTGTGTGCATATGTGCATGCGTGTGTGTATTTGTGTGCATGCCTGCATGTGCATGTGTATGCAAACACTTCAGTGCTATCCCCAATCTCTCTGCTTAACTCAGACTCTCGTTTTCTGCGGTTAGAGCCTGTCTGCGATGACAAATGTCTTCATTTAGAAGGAGCCACTTCCCCGCGGGCCTGTTTTGGGGGAGGTGGCTGAGCCAGCATTCTTGCATTAACTGTGTTGTGGCCACACTCTTTCTCAGCTCCTCCATGGGAGAGAGGCTGCCGGACAAAACCCGTCACAGACCCGACCGCCCACGAAAGTGTGTCCTTACGCAATGAGAACAGACGTGAGCGGTATTAAATCATTCAGGACCCGTCAGGGAGCGGCTCCTGCAAGGAGACGCACCGTTCCTGAGTGGTCACACGCGGGCTCTCTAATCCGAATGCTTCCATTTCTGAGGGCAGGAGGCACACACGTGCACAATTAGGGAACAGGAACCCAAACCCCAAATAGACCCCGCTCTTCTCAAATGGGAAACAAGCATTATCATTCTCACAAAAGGGAGACAGTGCACAAGCAATTGATACAAGACATACAAGCTCTTTAGAGGATTCATCTGAATAAAAACATCAGCAAGAAGCCAGCAGCAGGTCCTGCAGGCAACTGTAGAGGAGCGTTCTTTAGAGTTTAAAATACTGACTCCATTATGATCAAATAATTGCTTCCGATTTCCTCCCTCCCCCTTCCCTCATCTTTTTTGTTCAATTACCGTTGACACTCATTACTCCATTAGCCTCAGGTGTACAGCGCTGTGATTAGACGTTTATATCACTTGCAGAGGGATCCCCCAGGACGTCTAGCGCCCACCTGGCACCGTGCACAGTTAGTACAATACCATCGACTCCAGCCCCTGTGCTGGACTTTGCGTCCCTGTGACTGTTTCGGAACCATCATCAGCGCCATTTACGTTCATCCTTACGTTTACATGGACCAAGTGCTAACTAACTGGCTCCAAAACAACTCCGCCCCACCCCGCTCCAGTGCAACTGGGAAACACCAGGTGCCTAAGATGGTCCTCTGTGCTCTCCTAGGTTCGCAGCAGCGCAATTTACAACAGCTAAGACCTGGAAACAGCCCAGGTGCCCATCCGTAGATGAGCGGATAAAACAACGGTGGGACATCGACACCGTGGAATACTACGCAGCTGTGAAAAAGCAGGATCGCGTAGCCTTTGGCGCAGCAGGGAGGGACCTGGAGAGTATTACGCTGAGTGAAATAAGCCAGGCAGAGAAAGACAAGTATCCCACGGTCTCACTCATAGGTGCATTTCTTTGCAAAACGTAATAACTCCCAGCATGAAAACTTGGACTAATTTTAGTGGCAATCACCAAATATTACCTACGGCTCCGGCCGTTACTGAGAAATGGCAAAGGGGTGATCCCAGACCCGTAAGCCAGGAATCTGATACAATGGAGACGGGGAGGGAGGAAAAGACTGTCTTGGGGAAGAATATTAATGAAAATGTCCAACCCAGTGGTAAACCGGGTCAAGGAAAACACCCCCTGGGGCGATGGGGCCCCTGTCCGACTGGGGCACAGCCTGCTCCCTGCAGCGGAACCGCAGCTATCACTCGAGGGCGACGCCAACTATATCTCCCCTCGTGTTCGAAAACATGATTCGAATATTTTCCACTTTTTTTTCCTTCCGCAGGACACGGAGAAATTCCGTCTTCATCAAAGTCAAAGCTGGGGGTTATACGGGGCCTACGTCCTTTCTACTCAATTTTTCTAAAAATAAAATAAAGTCTGTATTTTTTTTAAAAAATCAAACCTGGTCAGCGGTCAGATAGTCGGAAGGAAGGAAAACCACCCCCTTCCGTCACCGCCGGCTGGTATTTCTTAATCCCTTCTTTACCTTTCCACCCAGCCCCCCAAAACCCTCCACCCCTCTGGCCACCGTCAAAACCTTCTCTGGACCTATGACTCTGTTTCTGTTCTCTCGTTGGCTTATATTTTATTTTATTTTATTTTATTTTATTTTATTTTATTTTATTTTATTTTATTTTATTTTATTTTATTTTATTTTATTTTATTTTATTTTATTTTATTTTATTTTATTATTTTATTATTTTATTTTGTTTTATTTTATTTTATTTTTTTAAAGACTCAGTTGTTGATAGATATGTATTTATTGCCACTTTATTTATATTTCTTATATATTTTTTCTTCTTAAAAAAGACCTTTTAACATGTTGTGTAACACTGGTTTGGGGGTGATGAGCCCCTATAGCTTCTTCTTTGGCGCTGACAGAATCGCCACGGGGGTGTCAAGTCCAGCGCACGGAATATACTCAAAAACCTTGAAATAACTGCACCCGGCGTCGCCCGGGTACGAGATTTATCGGGGCGATCGCTTGGTAAGTTACGTGATGCCTGCTCACTGGGGTGCACGCCTGAAACTCATAGAATATTGTACGCCAAATAGAACTGAAAATTTTAAAAAAATGATTTTAAAAAAGCCCCCTACGTGTTCGGTCGGGGAAATTCGCTGAATCTTAAGCTCCAACCTGCCCCACTGTTTCTTCCCGTCTGTCCCTGGGCCTGGGGCCAGAAGGCGCTTCCTTTTATAACCTATCAAATACTGAAACTTTAAAAAGGTTTCTTCAAAAACTCCCTTTTTTAAAAAATAATTTCCTGCTTTCTTTACTTATGCAAATCTTTGCTGTAGATGGGATCTGGAGGGAGGCTTTTCCCCAGGTGGCTGAAAAGTAGCTCTTTCGGCTGATTGCAGAATAAAGGTTTTTTTGGGGTTGTTTTTTTTTTTTTTGCTCAGCACTGGCAATTTTCCTTAAGACTTTCTGGAAGAGATGCAGATGATTAATCATAATGTGTATTATCCATTAATATATAACACCTGTTATGCACTGATGTGAATTGTTATTCGTCCTATATCTGTATATATTCTGTATTAGTGTGTCTGTGTATATGACTGAATATATATACTAATATATACACACACTAAAATATATATACTGGAAATTTAACTGCAAAGCAACCTTTACGTGAAACACGTATTCAAATTTACATGAAAAAATGAAATATTTCCTAAAGATTGGGTAAGCCGAGTATAGCTTAAAAACTGTTTTTAAAATAGTGCCTCCCTCGCAGGAAATGCCAACAGGATACTGTATTAAATGGTAGAAGTTAAAAAAAAAAATAAAAAAATTAAAAAAGCCCGGCCGGGCGTGGCTCAGCGGTGGAGCGTCGACCTGGGATCCAGGCGATCAGGGTTCGATTCCTGGTCAGGGCACATGCCCGGGTTGTGGGCTCGATCAATGACTCTCAACATTGATGTTTCTATCTCTCTCTCCCTCTCCTTTCCTCTCTCTGAAATCAATAAAGATATATTTAAAATAAAATAAAATAAAATAAATGGTAGAAGCGTAGTGTCTCATTGCAATGTGTGTATATAGTTTATCATTTTTTATTAAAAAGCTCTCCCGTGGAAGGGTTTTAAAGACAGGCCCTATAAACGTGATTTCTTCGTAGATACATGTTCCGAGATGCCCGTGTTGAATATCTTTGCATAAACCATATCTATGGGGGGCTGTGGACACACACAGATAAACATATAATTAAAAATATCTTTAAATTCAGTGTAAAAGTTATTGAAACAGGACGAGAGCCTGAGCATCAGCTGACGATAGCACAGGGAGAATTGGGGAGAGGAAATGAGTTTGGCCAACGCCCTGTTCCCGATCCTCCAGATTTACAAACCGAATTATTCCTCTCACATAATCTCATCAGGACTTCCTGGGAGCAGACGCGGGCAGATGAGCGATGATATTAATAAATGCCTTTTACAGTGACTTTTTGTTTCCAGTTAGGCCCCGGTATCATCGAAACAACACTTTCCTGTGGGTCTTTGGCCGGAACAAGAATCTCAAAGCGGCGGGGACCCCGAGGAAATAAAATAGCCCAAAGCGATGGCGGGCTAACCGCGGGGCAGCCGATTCCAGCAGCTCTTTACGGCGCAGGGTGTCAGGCGGTGAAATAACCCAGCGCGAACAGGAGACGGCTCTTGGGCAGCTGATTCCAACACGTCCAACATGTGCAGAGCTTCACGTTTGGAAGACAGATTGTAAAATAAATCGGCTGCTGGATTCCAGGCCAGCAAGAGGTAAAACGAACGCAGAGATGCCCCCAGAGCTTGTCTACTCAGCGAATGATGCTGCCAAAATACTTGTAGATTAAAACAGAAAATAGTCTCTTTTTAAAGTTTATCTTTATGGTTGAAAGTATTACAGATGTCCCCCTTTTCCCCCATTGATCCCTACACCCCTCAGCGGCCTCCAGGCCCCAGGCCTTCCCCACACTATTGGCTGTGCCCATGGCTTATGCACAGATGCATGTAAGATCTTTGCTTAATCTTTCTCCGCCCCCTCCCCTTCCCTCTGAGATCCCTCCGTCTGCTCCCTGCTTCTGTGTCTCTGGATCTATTTGGTTCATCAGTTTATTTTGCTCATTAGATTCCACCTACGAGTGAGATCATGGGATGTTTGTCTTTCTCCGCCTGGTTATTTCACTCAGCATAATAGTCTCCAGGTCCATCCATGGTGCCCCAAAGGGCAAGCGATCCACCTTTTTCACAGCTGCGTAGTATTCCACGTGTGTAGACGTACCACAGCTTTTTTATCCATTCACCTACGGATGGGCACTTGGGCTGTTTCCCAGGGACCTGGGCACGACCTCATTCGTACCCTGGCCCGGCCCATGTGCCTCAGGGGTTGAGCGTCTACCTATGGACCAGGCAGTCACAGTTCAATTCCTGGTCAGGGCACAGGCCCAGGTTGGGGCCTTGATCCCCAGTCGGGGGCCTGCAGGAGGCAGCCGATCCATGACTCTCATCATTCATGTTTCTCTCTCTCTCCCTCTCCCTCTCTCTGGAATCAATAAAAACATATTTAAAAGTATATATAAACATACCTGACCGGCCCGCCCACTAACGAGGCGCTGTGGGGATGTCTACACATCTCTCATTCTGTTTGTTCCTTTGTTACGTTTGGTGACGGCCCAGGCACGAGCCCCCGAGAGCCTGGACTTTTTCGAGACAGGGGGGAGGCGTAGGGCGAATATTCAGACTTCAGGCCAAAGAAACCCCACAGCTGTAGTTGGAAATGAGCAGAAAGCGAGATTAAAAATGAATGGGCCGCTGATTGTTATGGGACCTGGAAGCCGCTGTGTTGCTGCTGGGTTCATGGAGGCCGAGGAAACTGGAGGGACACCGACCGCACGTTCGTTCCCCGCTGCTCCCTCGGGAAACCAAAGACCCGAAGCGTTTCCGAGCGTCGGGTCACAGCGGCCCAGCTCCTTCCTTAGATCAGCGAAACACTGGTATAAACCCTTCACAAGGGTCACCTCGGGAAGTAGGGTTTTGTTTTTCATTTTCAATCATTAAATTTGGAAGAAACATGATAAATCATATTATCGGGGAGAGAGGTCTAGGGGACGGGGAGGCTTCTGAGATTCACGGGCCCCCCTCCCTGCCCTCCGACGCCTCCACACGGGGGGCCCGGGCCCCACGGTTTCCAGGCCTTTAGCACCTCACAGTCCTAGGACCCCGTCTTTGGAATAAAACCGAAGACCATTGAGGAAAGACCCGGGGACACGATACAAGAATATTCCCCCAATACTCCTATTCCGTCTCCTCAGCAGCATCCCTCACCGCCCGCCTCTCATCGCACCGTGCCTGGGCCCCACAAAATCCCTGCTCACCTTTTCAAAATTCACAATTCCACCGAAATCTTTTCCTAAAAAGAACATTTTTCGCTGCTCAAGGGCATGTCGGACAAGCCTGGGGAATCGGCAGGGTGCCGGCCTGAACCGCGGACAGACAGAGCCGGGTACAGAGGCCGGGACCCGCAGGGAGAAAACCACGGCCCCGTATTACTTTATTTTTATTTTTTATATGGGACAATTTTTCTTGTTGTTGGGGAGAGGGGGCTGCTAGCATCTAAGGGGTGCACCTCCTGCGCACCCCACAAGGCCCAGGGCAGCCCCACGACATAGTTATTGGGCCCCAAATGCCAGTCGTGCCCAGAATGCAAAAACCCGTCTATCCAGAGGCCGCAAGGAACTTCTCGTTGCTAAAAAAAAAAAAATAACCCCCAGTAACGATCTGGGCCCCACGTTTTCTTAGTTGCATTTGATAGAAAAGCATCTGAATCTAGAAACAGGTTCCCGCCCATCACCCGGGGCTTCCTTCCCACGTGTCTTCGAGGACAAGACGACTGTGAGCGGAACCGTTCCTCCGACGGCTGCTCGGGTGCGATTCCTCCGTGGCTACCGGGAGCGAAGGGGAGGGGGGTCCCCTTTCCCTTCTGGGAGCTGGAGTCCGGTCTCTGCGATATCTTGAGAAAAAAAAAGAAAAAAAGGGATTTTCTGAGGCTCGCCCCGGAGGCCGAGGGGTTTTTATTTGGGCGGAATCACATCCCTGGGTTTGCAAAGTCCCGTTTGCCTCCAGCCCGACCTGCGAGAGGTGCAGCCGGGGATGCACCAGAGCCCGAAGCAAGGCCGGCGTCCGGCGTCCCCGGTGGGGTTGAGTCTGGCCCAGCTTCAGGCTCCTTCCGTCCATCGGAATGCGGGGTCCCCCTGGCCACGGGCCACGTGGGCGAGGGCAGAGCTTCAGGGCCCCCCGACCACGAGCCAGGCGCCCGCAGCAAGAGGGAGAGAAGGGCCTGGGCTCCTTGGTTCCCGAGCTTACGTCGCTCAGGTTTCTCCCCCTGTGGTGGCCGGGCCCCATTCCCAGGTGTCCCCGACGGGCCGGCGCCCTCTCAGTGTCACTTAGACTTTCCTGGGCTTGCGTCTCTTCTTAGCTTTGTCCAGTCCCTTCCGCAGGATCTGCAGGGAACAGGCCCGGGTCGTGTGAACCTCCCGCTTTCTGGCGTAAAGGGCCCGCCTGTATTATCTGGCCTCCCGTCTGCTCCTTTCCAGCTCATTAATAACCAGGCGATTTGCGCAGAACGACTGGGCCGCCGGCCTGTCACACGCCGGGGAGATTGCCGCCGTCCAAACGTCATCCGTCCCTGGGTTTCGAGCAAAGCGACACACGGGGTCGTGGAGCCGTTCAAAGCAGCCTCCAGAAAAAGGTCCCCAAGGGAAAATAAAATTTAAAATTAAAAAAAAATTTTTTAAATGAACAAGGAGGTTCGTTTCTAACCCTCCGTCGGCCGGGGGACAGGAACGAAGCCGCCTTCGGGGACCCTTGTGGAGAAGCTGCTCAGCCGCAAACCGGTTGCTGCTCAGAGTCCGTCAGGCCTGGCGGGTGAGTGACCTGCATCGATCGTGCTCACTCCGAAAGGCTTGGAGAGAAAGCATCTCCCAGCGGTTCCCCCGTTCATTTCCTGCAGGCACGGCGCCATCGATTATCGATGGATGTTTCCGATACGTTCCGGGAGCCTGTGGCTTCATCCCGGCCTCGTAGGCCCCTGAGAGCCGCGGGTGTCTTCCCAGACCAAAAAAAAAAAAAAAAAAAGTGCTTTTCCAGTTAATAAACTTCTTATTTATCTCTTAATCTTCGCAGAAAAGGACACTCGTAAAACGGTCGCTCGGTATCCCGTGGGCTCGCCCCGGCGTCTCGGACAAAAAGACGCCCGTAGTGGGTGAGACACCGCGTTCCCCCTGAAGCCCAGGCTCCTCCTAACTGAACCCACTGCTGGGTCCCGCCGTGGTCCCGGAAGGGAACTCGGGGTGCACGCGTGTGTGCATGCGTGTGTGTGTGTGTGTGTGTGAGCCATTCAACGGCGTCCGTGTATGAAACCACCAAACGCGTACGGAATTTTTATGAGTTTATCGGAGCCCGAATGCTGACGGTGGCCAGGAAGCCAAGTATAAACCGCTTTTAGGTAGAAAGTTTTCATTTCTGACCATCCCGTGTGGTTCCTTTAGGCCTCTGTGTGTGCAAGGCCGCTCCGGAAAATAAGAGTTTTACCACTTATTTTATACCTTAGAATCGAAGGGGGAGGCGTCATGGGCTGATATGAAGCCCACCGGGAACAGATTAGGGAGGCGAGAGAGAGCAAAGCGAGGGGGGACCTTCTGGGATTGCATAAAAAATAAAATCATAGACATATTTTTAAAAAAATTACGCAGGTGCAGGATCGTTAACAGTCAACAGTTAATAACAACGAGGGGTTTTGTGGTCTCTGCAGAGCGGTGCTTGTGGCCTAAGGGGTCCAGAAAAGGGAAAATGACATTGACTTTCCCACGATATGTGATCGATGCAAAAAGACAACAGACAGGCTCCGTTCAGGTAAAGACGGGCCTTTGTCGGGGGAGATACCAGCTCAGGACCTGACGACCCTCCATAAACTGCTTTTAGGTAGAAAGTGTTCATTTCCGACTGTCCCGTGGTCCATATATGACCCGTGAAACCATTTGGCCTGGTCCTTGCCAAGGCAGCCGGAGGCGGGACTCGAAATTCAATACATCTCGGAGCTTTTTCATAGCTAATTTTTAAGTAGATCGAGAGACATAAAAGCACGGAACAGACTGACGAATCTCAGAGGGAAGGTGGGGGTGGAGTTTGGGGGGCAGATTAACCGAAGAACTTAGGTGCATGGATGCAAAACCCATGGGCCCAGACAACACTGTGGCGAAGGCCTGCGGAGGGGAGTCCAATGCCGGGTGGAGGGGTCCATGGGGGGACATCTGTAACATTTTCCACAATAAAGATAAATTTAAAAAAAAAAAAAGCTGATAATTTTGCACGGCCTGAGAGGGACGTCCTAAACAGCCAACGGCCCTCGGCGGAGAAAACGTCCCCCCCCCCCCCCCGCTGGAAACCGAGGCCAGAACCAGAAACAGGAAAAAAATATCGCGATTTTGCAGCAAGGCCTTTATGAGAACTTTCGGAGAAAGTGTAATTCATCCCACGCTTTGACGAGCTAGAAAGCTGGAGCCAGCATGGGGTGTTCTGTGCGTCCTCTCAGGTCTCGAGGCACGTTGCCGTTTTTGCCGTATTAACACCTTCCCCTCTCCCCGAAGTCAGGGGCTCAGTGTGCTGGCCTCGGGCCCTGCATTTCAATACGGTCACAACGGCCGGGAAAGGCCTGGAGAAAGGACCAGAGGCTGATTAAGAGGCCGAGCCGCTGTTCTATGCACACAGCCTTAGGGGGTCTGTGTGATCCCGTCTTCAAGGATCCGAGCTGACAGGTGAAAGGACCGCAGTCTATAAACCCCGAAAAGGTCCCGTGAGGGCGCGCCCAGGCCAGGGCAGACAGAGAAGGGAGGGGTGACCGGACACAGCAGACAGCCACGGCCCGACGTGCAGAAGCCCTCACCCCGAGAACCGCGGGCCGGCCGCAACGATAAAAAACGTCTAATGGGTCCTAGAAAAATGCACCCGTGACAGCTCTATTAAAGGAGCGAAAATGATGCCTAAAAAAAGAGGCCGAATGGACCAAGACGCCTGACTTACGAATGACGGATACGTCTGGGCTTCGGGTCTTGATAGCGATGGCCTTGCGCTCACGCCCCCACCGGCCGGGCGGCTTTGCAGGCCTCCCCCTGCGCCGGCTCCTCTGCGCAGCCTCAAAATATCCTTGCTGTTGGATTTATTTTTGTGTCGGCTCAAGTGCCGCCCGTGGACAGCGGCCCGTCATCGATCCTGAGCAACACGGACAAGCCCTGGCCAACGATTGAATCTCGATGGGACGGAGCCACACCCGCAGATTCTAGAAATGACCTCGGTTTTCAAACCTCCTGCAGGCATGAAATAGGCCCTGTCGCCGAAGATGGACTGTGGCCGCTTTCAAGGCACGAGCAGACCTTCCGACTTGCGTTCTTGGGAGACTTAAATTTTGTGCCAGGTTGGCTGGACTCGGGCGTCTAATCGTTTGGCCCGACGTTCATCCAGATGCTGCTGAGAAGGCGCTTTGTAGATATGTTAACGTTGACCACCCGTCGACGTTCAATCAATAAGATGATCCTGTATCACATGGGTGGGCCGTACCCAATCAGTTGAAGGCGATCGCTGCACCAACACGGAGGTTTCCTGGGCAAGAAGAAATCCTGCCTTAACGGCCCTAACAGGGAAATTTCGCCCGAGTGCCCTGCCGATCTCAGACTGAAGACTTACCGCAAGCGGTTCGTATCCAAATTTGCAACCTGAAGGCCTGTGCTTAAGAAACAGAATTCAGACTCGAGAAGACGCAAGGTTGCAGCCCTCACTCTGGCCTGAGTCACCAGCCTGCATCCGACCCTGTGCAATTTGGACTTGCAAGGCCTACAATTGCACAAACCAATTCCTTAAAATAAATCTCATGCATATGTACATTTGTATGTATATGTATATTCAAAGTAGTATATCTACATATTATATATGTATATATAATATATTATATATGTATATGCATATATGCATATATATAATATATAATATATGCATATATTATATATGCATATATAATATATAATATATAATATATAATATATAATATATAATATATAATATATAATATATAATATATAATATATAATATATAATATGCATATATAATATATAATATATAATATATAGTATATAATATATAATATATAATATATAAATATATATAATTATCTTGGAAAACCATAATTTATATAGCTTTTCCCCTAAGCAAGGAAGCAAGGCTCAGCAAGCAGAAACCTCAGCTGCAGAGACATCTCTCTCTCTCTGAAAAGCAATGGGAAAAATATCCTCAGGTGAAGATTAAAATAATAATAATAATAGTAATGTGGCCGGCAGCCTGGAATAAATAGCTAGAGAGCAGAACACAGCTGATCCCACACATGCCGAGGCCTCATTAAACATGAAGTGATTGTAAAGCGGGATAAATGCATCTCTTTCATCGACTCTGACTTGGAAGACAGATTCGACAGATCTTCTTAAAACAACACTTTTCTTTTTTAAAATTTTTTTTATTTACAAAAATTGGTTTGGGTTCCCCGGGTGTATAATTAAAACCAATGCCTATAAAAGAGGTGCCCACGGGATCCTTGAACGTCTGAAAATTGAATCTCTCTAAGGTGGGGCATAATCTTTGGATTTTTTTTTTTTTTAATCTATGAACAGAGGTGGGTCGTTTCAAAGCTGTGGACCGAGGCCCCTTTTCCCTGCCACCTGCCTGTGTTTTCTCCTACTTTTGCAGGGATCATCCTGCCCAGGCCCCCCCCCCGCCCCCCCAAATTCCCCCCTGGGCTCCCAGATCACTGCTGAGGCCTCTGCAGGTATTTTCTGGAGCCTGCGTCCATCCTTAGCTTGGACGCCAGAAAGCATCCAGGTGAGGCAGGCGTCCCTCGGCATTGACCATAAATAAACATGCCGGCCGTTCAGAGCTTTCCCTTGCAAATAATCGTGGCTGAAGAATGATGAAATATTTTGTTTAAACACCCTGCTGCTGGGAAGATCGGTGGCAACTTTTGTGAGGGAATATTTCCCGGCTCCTTTGGAACTTTTTTTTTTTTTTTTTTGCCCGGCGAGATCGGCGATGCTGAATTACAGGGTTCCCTGAGCACAGGAAAGCCCCCTCCGGAGTCTCAGAGTTTATTCCTGTCGACACAGAGGTAATGCTAACTTTTCAGGAAATAAGCAACGAGGCTGCAAGGCAGTCATCTCCACGGCCGTCGTCGCCGCGTTTGCAGGAAATTACCCTCCGAAGGGAGACGCAGATCACAGGGTGTGCGGTGAACACACCTACTGGCATGTTCTATGGTCAATAACCTTAATAAACGCAAGGTTTCGTTCTGCAAGGTCCTTTTACGTACATAAGGGCAGAAGGCTAAATACAAAATACTGTCGTTTAAGAGCCTGCGAAGTTGTCATTTCCTTGCCTCGCTCCCTCCCTCCCGCCTCCCTCTCTGGTTATTTTTTCTCTGCTTTGCTTCAGACGTTTGCACGAGACGATATAATAATATAAAGCTAAAGACGCAGCTGGGACCCACCCGCCTTGGCCTCTCTGCTACTTTTATGTAGCACCTCCGTTTTCCGCCTGGAGATCACCGTGCCACTCCCCCCACTTTTGACAGTTGCGGGAATGTGACAACGCCTTGTTATTTTAATTTACATTTGGCATCAGCGCAAATCAGGCTCCCTCTTAGCCACGAACCTGTGTCTGCTACCCGCTGGCCCATTTGAGGCTGAGCGGGCCCATCCCGGTATATGTAGCACTTTTTTATGTAAATTGGATACAAATCGTCAGTCGCTTGTATAGGTTGCAATTATGTATCCCCAGCCCGTGGTTTGCTACTTAATGCGTGTGGGATGTCCTTTTAATAGAGATGGTTTCATTTGGATACAGGGACATTGATTTCCTTCAGGGGAGAAAAATCCGTGGCTTTCGTGTCCCAGGCCCTGTGCCTCCGCGTTGCGCAGAGGAGAGGAGGCGGGGCTCAGTCATTGAATATTCATATTGAATAAGCCCCGTTTCCTCCTCCGTCTCACAACCATCGCGTCTGTCCCTTGCTCGATAAGATCCGCAAGCCTCTCGGGGTTCACCCATGAGCTCTTTGCCCAAATAACCCTCAATAAGCATCTAAGGAGGAGGGGGCCCCCAGCTCTGCACACCAGCTACCCCTCCCCTGTCCTGCTTTCTACGGTCAGAATTTCTGAGGTTTCTTGAAATAAGTACCCCGCTCTTTTTTTTTTTATGATTTTCGTTCCCTTAACTGTCATTGAGTGGACGGGAAAAGTATAAACGTGTGTAGTCCATGCATTGCTTTCTAAAATCATTGTCATTGTCACCGATGTCCCAGGACCACCCGCTTGCTCCCATCTCAAGAGACCTCTTCTCTGCAGACACGTGGTGGGGGGCTGGTGATGGGAGGCACCCCCAGATGCTCCGATTGGCTAAAGCGATGGACCTGGAGGGTATTAGGATGCTCAGTGAGATAAGTCAGGCAGAAAAAGACAAATACCACATGATTTCACTTACGGGTGGCATCTAATGAACAAAATAAACTAACAAACAAAATAGAAAGACTCCCAGTTTCACGTGACTCTTGCGAAACTCAGCGTCCGCCCCTGTGTTGTCCTCGGTCAGGAACGATCAGGAATGACCCTAATGGACCTGGACCGTGGGCATGGGACATTTTATTTCAGAATATAAGGAGCTATTGTGCAAAGGTGTCTGGGTCCCTTGTCCGGGGTCCCAGGCGCTGAGCACCTCGGGGCTACAGACAGTGGGGGGGCTCAGCCTGCACCTGTCAGCGCCGATCGGTGAGCACAGGCAGGTCTAGATTGTCCTTGTCGGTCACCCGCCGAGCACACGAGGACCTGGGGCAGCACAGACACAGCTGAGTGGGATGTTCGGACCCATGGGTCCCTTGCAAAGGGTGCTCCCGCCTTAAAGAGCTAAAGCGACGTTGGTGTGTCGATGCATTTAAGCATTATGGGCCCAGCTTGGATGGGCTGTGGAGGGCTTTTTTTTTTTTCTGCTGACATGCAAATCACGCAGTTTTGTGCAGGTTTTTTTTTTTTTTTTTTGTAAAAGACTAAAATATCTAGTTTTTTTTAAAGGAATCGATCATTGTAAACCATTGGGTCGGGAATCAGAAAAAGATTAATTGTGGGGGTTCCTCGCTTGCGGTGAATGAACAACCCGGGCCAGCAAGGCCCTGGTAATTAATAAGACAACCGGCCCTAAGGTTTACATTCGTGCTCAAAGGTCAGCCCATTATAACGGAGGAGCCGGCTCATCAGGTAAAGAAAACGCCGGGGAAGCCCCGTAACTGCCCCCGGGGCCGCCTGGTTGCTTTAGCCTTTCCGCTGGCACCGAACGAAACCAAACCAGCAGGAAACTATCAAAGGATGGGCACGGCGTTCCACGGACGCTGGTTTGGGGAGGAGCAAACACGCTGCTTGGGTTTTTCAATCGTCCAAAACTAATGACCAGCCCTGTCCAGTGCAGTCCAAGAGGGCAGTGAGATGCCCCGGACACGTGTTTTCTCGTCTGTAAACTCCACTTTTTTTTTTTTCAAAATTATTGATTTCAGAGAGAGAGAGAGAAACATCAATGAAAGAGAAACATCACCAATCGGCTGCCTCCTGAGCGCCCCCTACTGGGGATCGAACCCACAACCCGGGCACTCGCCTTGACTGGGAATCGAACTGTGACCTCCTGGCTCATAGGTCAACACTCCACCGCGGAGCCACGCCGGCCGGGCAAAGAACACAAAACCCTACATGTTTTAATTCTAATTCTTCATCGTGTGATGTTGGTCACCAGGCCAAACAATTCCTCAGCCGTAACCATGGCTCCGGTTCCGATCATAGATTCTGCACGTCCTCGAAATTCCTACCCAAGGAACCGTAACGTGCGCCCTCGCGTCGAGCTCCTTCTGCTCAATATCATGTGTACGGTATTTATCCAGATTTTTTTTTTTATTGCTGACACTCTCACGGATGTCCCCCAGGTCCCCCCGCTTTGCCCAAGTCCACCCAGCCCGTGCCCCCTCCCTCTGGCCTTCACCCCACTGTTGCTTGTGTCCATGGGCTGCACGCCTATGTTCCTTGGACGACCCTTCACGCCCTTTCATGCACCCCCTCTCCTCTCCGCTCTGACACCTGTCGGTCTGCTCCATGCATCCAGGCCCCTGGTCCTACATTGTTGGTCCGTTTAAGCCTCTGCTGAGGATGCGATTCGAGACACACTTTCCCCCACCACCTGCCGAAAGCACCAGAAGACGTGGGCACTGGGCTTTTGGGTCAAGAAAAGGCGCGGCGAGAAACACAGCGGGCTCAGGCACACCCCTGGGGCTTCCCGCGAAGCTCCGCACCAAACCCACGAAGAAGCACCCCCGTCGGCCACTGGGCTCGTTCGCGGAAAAGGGGGTTTAACTTCTTTAGCGAATTCAGCAGCCTCTGGGGGTGAATTTGCTGTCCAGCCTGTGCCATTTCCTCCCAAGGCCCCACCCCAGGGATAGATAACGGGTGGCAGTTATTCAAATACCTACCCGCCCAGCTCACCATCTACACAAAACCCGCAGGAGTCGTCACGAAGCCTCGTATGGAAACTATCGTCCCAGGAAGAGGGGCTGAGTGAAATAAGCCAGCTGGAGAAAGACAAATATCACACGATATCGCTTATGCGGGGAATCTAATGAACAAAATAGGCCCAGAGACACGGATGCACGGAACAGACTGATGAACCTCAGAGGGAAAAGATGAACCACAGAACTTTATACCACATATGCTTGACCCAGGGACACAGACAATAGTGTGGGGGAGGCCTGGGGTGAGGCAGGGGCTGGGAGGAGGGAAACTGGGGGGCATCTGTAATACCATCAACAATAAAATAAAATTAAAACAAAACCCGCCACATACCGAAAAGTAACAAGAAAGTTAACGTCGAATCGCTCGCCGAAGGCAGGCTGGGTCAGACGTTCGAGGGACCCCTAAGCCCCTTCCGGGGAGACTTCAAATTAATGTCCCGAGACTTTCCTGATGAGCTATTTGGCTTAATGTAGCCTGAATCGCCTGTTCCCCTCAGCTGTTTCCCCCCGAATAGTCCATGTGAGACACGATGAAATAAGAAACGAGAGTTCCACACGAGAAAAATCGATGTTCTGTTAGGATCGTAACCAAAACGTAACACTTAGCTTGCCGGGCAGATCGGAGACAGAAAACGGGGCAGAGGAAGCCTTTTGACGAGAGTGTGCGTGGCAAACACGTAAGAAGCGAGGTCATCGCAGGTCGTTTCCCTCCAGAGTTTCCTCCACGACCCCGATTTAATTACCACCTGTAACTACGCGCTAATTTTCCTATCGATACATTGTAGATAAAACCGACTTCTTGCAACATTAAAGCAACAAAGCATAGCCAAGGTCCCTGGCTTTCCCAGTCCGGAGAGGCCCCATTCACAGGCCTTCCAGGTCTCTGAAGGTATTTTAAGACCAGCGAGACCTGAGGTCGTCAAACGGCCGCTCAAATCTGGGCCCCTGGCTATTTTTACAGTTTTATGTGGGACACAGTCACAACTGTTCATCTAAATATCCTCCATATGGCCTGTGGCGGCTTTGAGTGCTGACGCCACTGCGGGGTGTAGACCGGCTCCCAAAGCGTTTGCTGTGTGTGGCCTTTTAGGAAAACTTTGCTTACACCTGAATCAGACTGGCCTCGTGCTTAGTGACGGAAGAGTCGGGGGTTCCCATCCGCTCAGGAACCCGCCCCAGACCGGGCAGAAAAATCATTTAAAAAAAAAATCTAAAATCATCCTCGCCACATTCATCGTGTTGAGATTGGTCTAGAGCTGCAATATTTTACGTAATAATTGGCTTTTATGGTTGCCCTTAAGAAAGGGGTAAAAATGAAAGGCTGTTACTCACATTTAAATATATACTTATAGCCATGGCTGATTTTGCTCAGTGGTTTAGAGTGTCGGCCCTTGGACTGAAGGGCCCCGGGTTCGATTCCAGCCAAGGGCATGTACCTCGGTTGCAGGTTCGATCCCTGGCCCCAATCGGGTGCATGCGTGAGGCAACCAATCAATGTGTCTGTCGAAAATCGATGTTTTTCTCTCTCTGTCTGCCTTCTACTGTCTCTGGAAAGGCAGTGGAGAAAGTATCCTCCGGTGATGATTAACAATACATATATATACATAGTTAACAATACATATATATATATATATATATATATATATATATATATACACACATAGTTACTCTCTCTATATATTGTTACTATGTATAGTATATACTATGTATAGTATACTATGTATAGTATATACATAGTAACAATATATATTATATACTATATATTTTATCTACTATGTATATATTTATAAATACATACACTTCCATGTACCATTGTTTTTATTACTGTTACACCAAGTTAATTAGGTGTGGGTAGAATGTTCCTAAGGAATGATAATTAAGTTAAGTGCTTCCTGTAATATCCGACGGGGCGGGGCTGGCGTTTTTCCTTCCCTCGGCGCACCCTGGCGTATGAGCCGTGCTGGTGAGACTCCTCGTGTGCAGCAGGCCTTGGCGATCTGTGTTCCATGGGCTCGGGCCAGCTGGCTGCCTGCTTTGATGCAGCCTGCAGGCTAAGAATGGATCTTAACATTTTTAAACAGCTTTCCCCCCAAATTGGAAGACTATTTATGACACAGAAAGTAGGTAAAATTCACATTTTAAAGCCCATAAATATAGTTTATTGAAGTAGGGCCATGTTCATTGAACGTGAATTGTTCATGCTGACTCTTGCCCTAAAACGACAGACTCGAGTGTTTGCAACACAGATTGGCCCACAAAACCCGAAATGCTGGCTGTCCGGCCCTTTCCGGACCCCTAATAGAGAAGCTGTTGTGTCCCTCCAGGGGCCTGTCCAGCTGTGCCGTGCGTGGCACCGAGAGGCTCTGATTGCACAGAGAAAAATCAGCAAGAAGGCCTTGTTAGCTTTCATTATGACAGTGTAGCTTCAGCTCCCAGCAGCTTTTCAAAGGACCACAGGCCCCTGACCTCGGCTCCCCTATATCTCCAGTTCAGACTCTCTCCCCAAGCCCCCCAAAGAGGTATTTTTCTGCTCAACCCAATGCACTTACACAAGAGCCTTATCTGATAACAACCTGTACCCATGGGCGTTGGGCATGAGCTTAGGTTTGTTGATTTAAATAAAAGTAAACAAGCACAGCCCTGGCCGGTTTGGCTCAATGATTAGCACTTCGGCCTACGGACTGAAGGGTCACAGGTTTGATTCCCAGTCAAGGGCACCTACCTCAGTTGTGGGTTCGATCCCCACCCCTGGTTGGGGTGTGTGCCTAAGGCAACCAGTCAATGTGTCTCTCTTAAGTCAATGTGTTTTTTTTTTTTCCTCTCTCTCTCTCCCCCTCCTACCTCTTTTCCGCTCTCTAAAAATCAACAGAAAAAATATCCTCTGGTGAATTTTAAAAAGTAAATGGGAACACAATGGAGATAATCAATGAAATAATCTTTTGTTCATAATCAGGAAGTTTGAATTCTGCCAGTTCATGACAAACGAGATCAGGACACTAATTTATATTAATGTAATGTTGTAGTGACGACCTATGACCTGGAGGCATTTGAGAAAGGCGTTAACACATTTTTAGGATGTCTGATGATATATATATATATGATATTATATATATAATAAGTCTATATTAAATATATATCATGTATTAATACATTAGTTTAAAATAGTTATTATATAAAACATTTATTACAGGGAATGGGGTCCCATGATTATTAAGACTGGAAAATCCCGAACTCTCAGAGCTGATTTCTCAGTTAAAATCCAAAGGCCAGAAGCTGCCATGAAACCAAGAAGAGCCATTGTGTCCCTCGGAACACTGTCGTCAGGTAGGAGAATTCTCACGCCAGGGAAGATCAGCCCTTTGTTCTATTCAGGCCTTCGACTGATTAGGCCAGGCCCCCCATAGATGGAGGGCAATCTGCTTTACTGATTCTACCGATTTCAATGTTAACCTCAGTCTAAACACCCTCCCAGAAACACCCAGGGTAATGTTAGGCCAAATATCTAGGCACCTCATGGCTCACTCAAGTGGACTCAAAGTATTAACCTTAAGAACTCTGATCAACCAATGACTCAAACTTTCAGTCTCCAAGGGAAACTAAAGAGGCCAATTATTTCTAACCACAGACGTTCAACAGACGGTCAAGGCACATGCCCAGGTTGTGGGCTCCATCCCCAGTAAGGGGGGTGCAGGAGGCAGCTGATTGATGTTTCTCCCTCATCGATGTTTTTTTTCTCTCTCTCTCCCTCTCCCTTCCTCTCTCTCTCTCTAAAAAAACATCAATAAAAATATATTTTAAAAAACCCCCACACAACTTGAACTGTGACTACGCAGATGGAAACTTCAACCAGAGAGCATTTCACCGTAAGCCTCTTTTCTCCACGCGCAGCACGAGTCCTTTAGAAGGGCCTCTTAAGTCACTGTGCTTTATTTCGTCATGACAAATACTTTTAATAAAAATACAGCTGCCTCTTACAGACAAATATCGGGCGCCTCTGGCAATGACTTTCAAAGTTCCCTTTTTGGTCAGAGAGGAATGAAAAGCACAAGGTATTACTTAAAATCCAATTCTCACGCTCACACCCACTATCAATTCTGCCCCCGTCTCCAGCTCTCTCTGCACCCCACCCCCACCCCTCTGTAATAACAAATGAGGTTCAGAGAAGATCCTGATGTTTCCAGAGACGACGAATCACCGAGAACAAGGTAACTGTTGCTCCCTGTGCTCTGAGTGATAAGTCCGGAAACCACGCTGATACAATCTCAGATTATTTGCAACAACAGTAGAAAGTGTTTCAATAGCCTTTTTCTTTTTTAATTTATTTTATCTTTATTGTTGAAAGTGTTACCGATGTCCTCCCCCCATTGACACCCTCCTTTCCATTCTCGCCCCCCACCCAGGCCTTCCCCACACTATTGTCTGTGTCCATGGGTTATGCATATATATGCATATAAATTCTGCGCCCCCCCCCCCATTTTTCTCTCTGAAGTACCTCAGTCTGTTGCATGCTTCCATGGTTCTCATTTCTTTTTTGGGGGGTGAAATCCCTTCGTCACATTATCTGGCCGCTTCAATCCCTGAGCATAGCAAGTGGTTTTTAATGTAAGGTAAGCAACAAAATGGACTAATGTTACAGATAGCTAGATCCTCACAAATACGGACGGGTATCTGACTACGGGCACAGATGCAGGTGGGAAGGTGTCACAGACGGGCTCCCTTTCCACAGGTGAGGTCCAGACACAAGCCCTGAGCAGGGGTGGGGGGTAAAAGGTGGCCCCAGCATTGCTCACGATCCTGTAAACGGAGGGTTACAGAAACCATGCATTTACACATCTGTCTTTTCTCTGCAGCAGCAAGATGAAAACTGCCAGATAACAACCCTGTCGACGAGACAATTTATACACATGGATTTTCGTAAAACCAACAGGGACCCCGGGAGCCTCTAGAAATCCCTCTCATTTACGGTGCGCTCTCAAGACATCTGTTAGACGTCTTCTAGAACAGTGGTGATTCCTGTCTCAGTTGCCAGCATGGAATTGGCAGAATTTCATCCTGGCCTTAAAAAAGGGATCAGAAAATAAAAATCAACAACTTGAGAATTTCTTTTCTCAGAGATGAAGAAAGAGAAGAAGGAATTTAATAAATTACACATATATCTATATATAGCAAAGACAACCAAGCATAAAAATAAAGGATTTGCTTTAGGGAGTTATTACAGATATGTCAAAATATTCTTATAAGCCCGGCCGCCTTGGCTCAGCGGTTGAGCATCGACCAACCTAGGATCCAGGAGGTCGCGGTTTGATTCCCGGTCGGGGCACATGCCCGGGTTGCAGGCTCCTCGATCCCCAGCAGGGGGCGAGCAGGAGGCAGCCGATCAATGACTCTCATCATTGATGTCTCTCTCTCTCCCTCTCCCTTCCTCTCTCTGAAATCAATAAAGACATATTAGAAAACTTTAAAAAAAAAAAAAACAACCAAAATACTGGGTCAACATTTATACATCTCTTAAGGCCCCGTATTTCTCTTGTTAACCATGATTACACAATACCAAATAGCAAATAACCTCTGTCCCCGAGAGAGAATTTACCAGAGGTTGAATTTAATTTAAAAGGCTGCTTCCTCACTTATCAAAGCCTTAAATTCCTCCCAACTCTATTTGCTTTAACCTTTAAAATCCGAAGTCCATTTTCTTGTGTAGAAAGGGCAGTGGGAAAGCAGGACTGGAAGCCGTCCTGAGCTCCGTTTATTCTGCTAATACGCCACCTGCTCCCACACAGGGGCTTGGGTTTCCTCACCCAAAGGCTGCCTCTAAAGTACCTGTCAGATTTCCTTAGCATTTTCCATCCGTCCATTATAATCTCGTCGTTGCCCTGGGTGGAATGTTCTTTTCATTTCCAAGGTCATCAGAGAACATCTTGGGTTGTCCTCCTGCCCCCAACCCCAGAACTCTGTTCCTCTCCCCAGCATAAAACACACTATAGCCCAGCCGGTGTGGCTCAGTGGTTGAGTGTAGACCTAGGATCCAGGAGGTCAGGGTTCGATTCCCGGTCAGAGCACATGCCCGGGTTGCTTCAAGCTCCATCCCCAGCAGGGGGCGTGCAGGAGGCAGCTGGTCCATGACTCTCTTATCATTGATGTTTCTCTCTCCCTCCCTCTCCCTCTTCTCTCTCTGAAATCAATAAAGACATATTTAAAAAAAACCCACAAACCAACACACTATAAAACTGATTTTCATAAAAAAACACACAACACAACACAAAACAGAAAACAGCAATCGTTCCAAATGATTGCTTCCCTGAAAAGCAAAACTTAGTATTTCTTTTTAAAATTATGCTTGACATTTACCGTGGAAAATATCAAACAGATAAAAAGCAAAGGGAATGGTGTCATGAAATGCCCAGAATTCACCCCTGACCTCAACAATTATCAACGTCCTGCCGTTCGGTGTCGGCGACACTTCTCCACGTTCCCCACGCACATGTCGTTGCTGTTTTTTTAAAATATGTTTTTATTGATTTCAGAGAGGAAGGGAGAGGGAGAGAGAGAGTTCTTGTTAGTAAAATGAAGCATGGGCCGCATTTTCAAGTTGCATCAGGAGCTTGGGAATTGTAACTGTTTTTAACTTAAGCATGGAAATCACAGGCCGACTCGCAAGTCGGTGGCAACTAAGACTTAACATACACGGTTTCACGGAGCCGTCAGGAGAGGCCGCATCCCCACTGCTTTCCCATCTACTTAATCTCCGGCGGCCGGATTTCTTACTCCCCCACTAAGCGTTTGAGGTGAAACGAAGGGAAAACATTTTTTCAGTCTAGATGGTGATGGATTAAACCTAAATCTTATATTTTTCCCCCCAGTGTTCAGAGGACTGAAACAATTTGATTGTTGTACGTTGGGGGGAAGTCGAAATGAAAACGGTTGACTGAGAGAACGCCGTGTCTCTGATAAATCCATCACCAGCAGGATGTCTCATTTGTACATCCAGGGACCTGAACTACTGTACATTCCTTATGGTCACCTTTGTGGCGACTTTATTCTACAAGCACAGACGTATAAAACGAAGGAAGGGGGGAAGGAAGGAAACCTGACAGAGGGGGAGAGAGAGAATGAATTTATTTACCATCAAATCTACCGTTATCAAATATATCACGTGTGGCCCGGCCGGCGTGGCTCAGAGATTGAGTATTGACCTGTGAGCCAAGAGGTCGCCGGTTTGATTCCTGGTGAGAGCACGTGCCCAGGTCATGGGCTCGATCCCCACTAGGGGGCGTGCAGGAGGCAGCCGATCCACGTTTCTCCCTCATCAATGTTTCTCTCTCTGTCTCTCCCTCTCCCTTCCTCTGTCTTTAAAAATTGATAAAAACATATACGCATGTGTGCCTGGTGGTCAGCTGGGTATTACTTGCTGTTTCTGAAAGATTTGGGTTTTATTTACACACACACCACAAAGCAACAGTGAGATTTCCCTTCTTTAAAGGAATTTTATGTCCCTTTGGACTATCTCTTATTATTATTTTTTAAAAATATTGAATTAAAACTCAGAGAGCAGGGAAGCCCCTGACATTTCCGAATACTTGGTTTGGAAGCCGGTTGGAACAGAGAAATACTCCTCAGACGTCGGTACCTGTTGAAAGAACACATCAGCTCTGCCCCAGGGGATGTTCTGAGAGGAGGGAAATATTCCGGATCTGGCCCCCAAAGCACGTTGCTACCGAGCATTGGAAAGATGGCTTGTACGACTGCAGAACTAATTTCCTGTTTTATGTAATTTTAATAAACAATGCATTTCAATAGCCGCATGTGGCCTCCAGCCATCGTATACAGGCTGATATATCCCCCAGCCATGCATGTGAGAAATTGTCCCCAATACCCTTCCTACGTAAGGCATCTGACAGCAAAACAACCTCATTTCAATCTAATGCACTTCAGTCCCATTCAATTTGGTCAAGGAATGTGTGTCGACGAAGCGTCTGCCAAGTAGAACATTAAGTACTGGAGGCCCAAAGATGAAGGATCCCTGCCCTGTGTGTTTCCATGAACCCTCAGACCACTTCCTAGCTTCCCCTGACCCTTAGGTGATCCCCACTACACCCCACGGCACCAACCAACACGGGTCTCTTCCTGTCTCATCTCCACACATGTCTGTTGAAATCAATTTCAACCAATAAGAAACACTTAAGCCTAGCTCACGCATGATGTCGTATGTCAGGTCCCCACAAAAAGGAGCCTTAAAAACTGTAACTGCTATTTTTTTTTTAATACGTTTTTATTGATTTTAGAGACGGGAAGGGAGAGGGAGAGCGAGAGAGAAACATCAATGATGTGAGTCAGGGATCGGCTGCCTCTTGCTCGCCCCCTACTGGGGATCGAGGAGCCTGCAACCTGGGCATGGGCCCTGATCAGGAATCGAACCAGCGACCTCCTGGTTCACGGGTCGATGCTCCACCACTGAGCCACGCTGACCGGGCATCTGTTTAGCAACCATGTTAAAACAGTACATTTACACCGTCACGTAAACAGAACACATATTCTATCCCCTAAAGTGCGTCCATTAACAGAGTCTACCTCCAGCCACATCTGACAAAGACTACCGTGCCTTTATTTATGACATCCCAACGCTTTGCATTTACTAGCGTCTGGATGATTGTGAAGAACTGAAAGGTTTACAGCAGGGAGCTGGGGATAAAGATGTTCTCGGAAAATAATCGAACAAAAAAAGGCAAACACGTAATGTGGTCGCCTGCTGTGGGCAGAGCCAGAAATAGATGTTCTATGAGGCGCTGCTCTGGGACCTGATTTGAAGGGGGAAATGGGTGAGCAAGGATCCTTTTTAATCCCTCCCTTCTTTCCATCTCTCCCGCCTTCACTCTCTCGTGTTTTTTCTCATTCTAATACCATTTCAATTAAAGAATTTCTGTGAGATACACACACACGTGACAGAGCTGTGAAAACATAAAAAGATAACAATAGCAAAAATACAAAACAACACCCAAACAAACCCCGCACCCCCCAAACGAAATGGCGAGGGCTGAAGCTAGAAGAGGCATTTCTTGGATATGCGGACAACACAGAGCATTTGCGGAACGCTAGGGGGCGCTGCAAATCCTCGGCGTATTGGTCTGGGCGGATGTCATCCAGGGTTTCCATGAGCAACAGCTCATTGAAGTCTACAATGAAAATGTTTGCATTTTATCTCTGTAGTTCAAACCCTGGTAGGGAGAGAAAATTTTAACCTAAATATATACATGTGTTACTCTCAGCCCCCAGAGGAAACCAGCATTCATCTCTTCCCAACCATGCGCATGTGTGCCGGTGCGTGTGTGTGTGTGTGTGTGTGTGTGTGTGTAAGTGTGTGCACGTGTAGAATTCCATGGACACATGCTTCCCAACCACTCTTCCCTCTGGGTAATAAATGATGAGAGAGTCATGGATCAGCCGCCTCCTGCACGCCCCCTACTGGCGATCGAATCTGCAACCTGGGCAAGTGCCCTGACCGGAAATTGAACCGGTGACCTCCCGGTTCATGGGTCATTGCTCAAGCATGCCAGCCTGAGCTTGTAGGATGCTCAGCAGCATCCCTGGCCGGCATGCACCAGGTCCCCACAGCAACCGACTTCCTCCCCACCGCACCTCATAACAACCAAAAAATGTCTCCAGGTGTCGCCAAAGGTCCCCTAGCGACAAAACTGCCTCCTGCATTTGAGAATCTATTTTCTAAGTACAGGGTCCAAGAGACAATACTGCATCTCAATATTATTCTATCATTTTTGAAAACAGAGGTGAATGAATATATTTTTTTTCTTTCTCGTTGGACGTACTAAAAAAAATAAAATTAAAAAATTTGGAAGACATATCCAACACCAAAAGATTACAAAACGTATCTTCTTTTCAAACGACAGTGGCAGAGTTCTCGTTAGGGAACCAAATACCAGGTATCCTTCGTCAGTAAGAACATCATGCTATCTTATGAAATGGGTCACTGGCGCATTTACATTCATAGAAGCGGCTGTGCCAACACTAGACGCCTTTGATCTTATGTGCGGGGAACTTGTCCTTCTGGGGTCATGGTTGGAATTGAAGATTTTAGTTAAGAAACAGATAGAGCAAAGCAGCCACTGCAAACAATAGACTGGCCGGCCGGCGTGGCTCCGTGGTTGAGCGTGGACGTGTGAACCAGGAGGTCGCGGTTCAATTCTCGGTCAGGGCACATGCCCTCCACCCCCAGCAGGGGGCGTGCAAGAGGCAGCCGGTCAGCGACTCATCATTGATGTTTCTCTCTCTCTCTCTCTCCCTGTCCCTTCCTCTCTCTGAAATCAATTAAAAAACAGCAACAAAACCAATATGCTGTTTAGTGCTTGTGTGGCATTTTGAGGGCCATGAGGACTGGGCAGAATTTATTGGGGAACCTGTGTGTTCCCTTTTCTTAAAGACTTTGCTCACAGCTCTGCTGAAAGAATGACTCCAAACAACTCCTGACACCCTGAGGATTCCACCGGTCAGCAATTAATTTTCCTGCCCACGTTGTGAGACCATCTGCAAGCTGTTGGGAAGCCTGGCCTCTGTCCCTCGAAACCGTGCTTGAAAGACTAGCTCCCGGTTGTCACTCGCAGGGACGTTTACCAGGGGAGATGCCTATTTTATCCGAAGGACTGACGGTTGGCTGCGGGGCAGATCAATTCCATGCATTGCTAATAAGAGACAGACAAGGCACATTTCCAAGGGGCAAGAGCTCGCTTGTTTCTATGCCTTGCTGGGGTCTGTGTGAAGCCGGCATTCCCGGGGGGGGGGGTGCTGGCGATGGCTCGCTCCGTCTGATCAGCTATGGGGTGAACACATGGACAGTTTGTTCTGTTCTGCTGGCAAAAGCTCAGTGTCGTTTTCCCGTATCGCCCAGTCTGCCTTTTGCTAAGGAAGGGGCCAGGACACCAGAGTGCAGAGGCCACCCCCAGGGCCAGCTGCAACCCCTCTCATCATCGCTCCTACGTTCCAGAGCTTTCAGAGCCGGAGGGATATATTTCCATTTTTAATTCCTTCTTGTTGTCTCTCAGCTGGCAGACAAGCAAAACCCCGGCTCCCGGGACTGGAAACACGGACACAGCCTATAAACACTTAAATCCGTCATCGTTTCAACTCCAGTATCTACCCACCCTGCAATGTAAGAAAAAAAATTCTTTCGTGGACTGAATGTAATCTTTCCCCTGATTATTAGAATTATTTAAAAAATATAAGTCTGCGCCTTGAGACACCTATTGTTTGTGCAGTAATGTATAGATTTTAGGGTTCCGGGCATGTACACGAAGGCATTGGTCTTACTTATGGCCTTGAGCTCTGGCATTGCCAGCACCGTACAATTTAGCCCGTAAGTGTTGCCCTGCGTGGCTGTGTGTCCTGGCTCCGCGGGGAGTGACAGGTGCTGCTGGGCATGGCCTGTGCCTCATATTCCCTTTTCTCTCTTCCCAGCCCCAGGCCAGTGGGAGGTGCCCTATGAATGTGGGCGGGCGAGCGAGCCCGTGGGCTAGTTTGCAGGCGCACAATGCACCAGCTGTCTTCACAAAAGGGCATGAAAACAGGAGCCGCCCAGAAATATGCTCATGAGAGCCCCAGCTCGAGGCACAGCAGTTTCCATTGCCGTCGGCGACGCAACCCAAACCAGCTTCTTTGACCAGGAAAAGACCTCACCACGTCCATTCCAGGAGCGGCTGGAGGCCCAGAGGGCCTGGCTTCACTCCTGTGCTGCACATTCTGAGCTTTAAGGACCTAAGCAAATCCACAAGTCCTATGGCCTTGGACCCCTCTCTGCAAACCGATCCTTTTCCTGCCTCAGAAAGAGATATGATCATGCCCGTCTCCACTTTAAGAGTCTCATTTTTTCCTAGGATAAAGGCAGAAACCCTTAACGTGGCTGCCTCCCCCATCCGCACCCAGCCAGGCCTGGAATTTGCTGCCCCAGGACCCTTGCATGTGACTCTGCCTCTTCCAGGAAGAGCTGCCCAACCATCCTCTTCCATATAAGCTTCCAGAGGGCAAGGAGTGGGTCTGTTTTATTGACACCTTTGTAATCATACCTGCCACATCCCTGAGACATGGCCCAAGGTAAGTGCAGGTATGTGTATCCAGGTGCGTGCACAGGTGAGCCTGCTTAGCCAGGTGCACACACATAGAGAGGCAACTAAGAGTACAGGTCTTTTCCTACTGTGTGTATCACGCAGACCACTGTCTGGGCTGTGGAGCGTTTGCTAAATGTGTGTGGGATGAATAAGTACTACCTGCGATTAATTATTATTTTTATTATCAGGGTAAATGGTAAATTATTACCGGAAGAGTTTGATGAGATGTCCTCTAAGACCCTACAGACCCTGCGAGAGGCCACTCGGGGTCCACGGGGACCCGTTAGCCTTGTGCTCCCTTCGGCCCCATTGATGACAACACACTTCGCACACGCAAATGTTACAAAAGTGCAACTGCGAACCTGCTAGTGAAGTGCAGACGACGACAAATATTTCCCTGACAAGGTGGGGCACAGGTAATGCTCAGGCCCACATGTGTCACACTCAACACAGGGCTGGGGTCGTCCAAGGGCAAGGAGAGACTAACGCCCGCTCTCGCCCTCGCAGGGCCTGGGAAGAGAGTGAGGCGTGGGATTTGGGGAGGGGGGTGCACAAAACTCAGCGATCGAGATATTTTAACGCCATAATTTTATTAAATTAATTAACACAAAATTTGAAATAAAGACCATCTCGGTATTTCTTGAATTTCCTTTTGCTTTAGGCTCCAATTTGCCGAGTCTCTGGCACATAAAGTGATTCAACACTCCAAGAAAATAGCCTTTTTTTTAAAAAGAGAGAAAGATTCATAAGTATGAAACATATGCTCCTATTATACCTCAATGATTATTCTTATTTTCCCCCCAAAGAATCTTGGAGTTTAAATCAAAATGAACTACGTGAAAATCTGGATAATTGGTTTTCAAGCATCAGCCTCAGGAGTGGATTAAAGCTCAGCCCAGGGAGTCTATGTGCCAGAGACTTGTGGGCCCACATGGGAGAGGTTCTCACCTCACGATAAGCAGATCACAGGCTCCTTTTCACTTATTTTTTAAAAATGTCTCTTTATTGCTGAAATTTTGCAAACCTCCCGCCCTAAACGACCAGCAACCACATTCCCGAATTTCTTTGGATCTGTGCTCGCCTTCGGGTTTCCTTTGCTTTTCTGGGTGTAAATGGATTTCCCCCAAACATTCCTCCTGCTACTAACAGGGCCCCCTACCCCGTCGTGTTCGTATCGTCGCGTCTTCAGCTCTTATCAGCTCCTCCGAATTTTATAATGTTTATTATTTCAGGGCCTTGACTCTCCAATTAGTTTTCAGGCAATTTGTGGATTAGACGGTTTAACTGTTTTTATAGCCGACTTATCCCGGCTTTACAATAAAGTGGTAACAAAGTATCTACCGTCGTATTAGCACATAATCTTTAAACACTTTCATTTATTGTTGAATTGAGCGACCCAGAATGCAAAATTAAAACCTGCGAGTTACAGTATTTCTGTTCTCTCGAATCCCTGTTGATGCCCAAATGGTTCCCTGAGGAACTGTATGGGATCGCAGGGTTTTTTGTTTTTTGTTTTTTGTTTTTTTAAATCCACTCTGTGTGAGAATCTCACAGATTTTTAACAGAAGGTGAAAGTGAATTTCTTTTCTTGGCAGATGAAACGGAGATAAAACAACAGATTGACTTTCTGGGCATGATTGCTGGGATGAGAAAATATAGAGTCACAGACTGTAGATGGGAAGGAAAAAAATCCCCCCAAAAGTCATGAATCGTGTGTCACGTCCAAATGCTTAGTTTTTCAGACTTCATCCCCAGAAAATACGTAGTAAGTACAAGTTGTGCATTTGATTTTCATCAACCTTCCAGCTTAGTAAACACTTTATGTGCAATATCTATCGCTTCTGTTTTAATACTGTATTTCCGCCTATTTTATTTGGGTAAATATGATAAATACAGCAGCTTTGGACGGTGAGCTAGAAACGGTATTGTCAGCTCGGAATTTACGTCCGGGGCATAAATTGGACGCCTCCCACGGCTCCTTAAAATTATAGCTCTTAGGTGCATATAGAGAGATATATTTTTATTTTATTTTGAATTTAATTTTCTGTTTGGAGAATGCTGCCCGCGTGCTTCCTACCGTTCTAACGCGTTGAGCGTTGCCTCCCCACGCAGACCTGTTTGGCGCACATTTCTTATTTGAATAATCTCTGTGCTCACGGTCGCGGGTCCCAGTTTCATTCCTTCGGTATCGCATCCACCCGGGAGTCGGGGCGTTTAAATCATTGATACATTTTGCTCCCCCAGCTTCATTCCACGGTTTACAAACATTTTTGACTCCCGGTTCTATCAGCTGCCAAGAGAGACTAAGGTAAGTGCGTCTGGATCCCCTTGTACTTCTGACTTTCTGTGTTTTGAGCCGTATTGTTAGTTGCCTACAAGTTTAGGGCGTCGGCGGCATTTTCCTGGTGACCGTCACTGATGACTCCTGGGTGATCGGGCCAGGAGACAGCCGGGCCGACGCATAGTTTCCTGTAACTTTACTGTCCCCAACTGTCCCCCATAAAGACACAGAACATGCGGCGTAGGTTTCAACCCCAGGATGACCCAGAACAGCCCAGGAGCACGGGCAGGCAGAACCAGCCGATTGCCGAGTGCGCAGGCAGAACTAGCTGAGTGCTGAGCGTGCAGGCAGAACCAGCCGATTGCCGAGTGCACAGGCAGAACTAGTCGCTCACCGAGCGTGCAGGCAGAACCAGCCGATTGCCGAGTGCACAGGCAGAACCAGCTGATTGCCGAGTACGCAGGCAGAACCAGGTGATTGCTGAGTTGGATGGACAGAACTAGTCGCTCACCGAGTGGGCAGGCAGAACTAGTCGATGGCCGAGTGGGCAGGCAGAACCAGTCGACTGCCGAGCGGGCAGGCAGAGCTAGTTGATAGCCCCTTGCACAGGCAGAACTAGCCGATTGCCGAGCCGGCAGACAGAACTAGTTGACCGTCGCTCTGAACAGACAGAAGCAGTCGATTGCCACGTGGGCAGGCAGAACCAGTCGACTACCGAGCCGGGCAGGCAGAACTAGCCAATTGCCCAGTGCACAAGCAGAACTAGTCAGGTGGCCCAGTTGGGCAGACAGAACTAGTCGATGACCGAGTAGATAGGCAGAACTGGTGGATTGCAGAGTCGGGCAGGCAAAACAAATAGGTGACTAAATGAAGCAGGAGCAAAGGGCATGACTAGAACTCAGATCTACTCCAAAGAGGGAAAACAGCCCAGGAATGAGCCACTCGGAAGACAACGTTTCCGAGCAAGCGGGGCAGCAGGGAACGGTCCCCTTAATCCGTGCAGAACAGCTGATGAGCCCCTGGGTGCTACGAAAGCTGCGATGAGCCCATGTAGAGAAGGGAGCGGAACACCCGGCACCCAGGGGAGACCAGACATGGGACACAGTTCATGGCCATGGCGAAAATGTCTTCAGCTAAAGGACAACAACGGATGAGCTCATCCCTCCCAGACAAAGGTTCCTGGTGAGATGGCGGGTGGTGAGTGATGCCCCCAGGACCCCAGGTGCCCCCCCTCCCCCGTCTGCGAGAACATGGGCGACTCCCACCCTTGGGCGAGCCTGAGGAATCGCTCAGTGCACCCATCACCGGTGGTTCTCAGTGTAGACAAAGGAGCGGAGACTCCTGGGCGGGACACACGCTGAGCTCCCTCTCTGCTCCCTGCTTCCACCTCCCTGGATCTATTTTGTTCATCAGTTTATTGTGTTCATTAGATTCCACCTATGAGATCCTGGGGATACTTGTCTTCATGAAATATTCAAAGTCATGAAAAGCACAGACCTGAACCCAACACTACTCTATCCAGCAAGGCTATCATTTAAAATTGAAGGGGACATAAAGAGCTTTCCAGAGCCCCCCCCCCCAAAAAAAAAAAAAAGCTAAAGAAGGTCCTTGCCACCCAAGCAGCACCGCAGGAAATGTTCAAGAGAAATAAAGACCTTCCCTTCCTTTCCACCCCTTTATCTCAAGATCACGGTGACACTGCCCATTGTCCAAAGTCTGAAAACCATTGTTTCCTACATTTCCAGCTTCCTATCTACATAAGAAGGCAATTCCTGCTGCAGTTAATCCGTCCTAAGCGGAAGCATTAGTGTCCCTAATCCCCTCATTACGTTTCTTTTCCTGTTACAAATGGGAACCGAATGTGCTAAATCCGACTGTTCTTAAACCAGTCCGGCCACGGCTGCTCCCTCTCTCCCGTTGACACCTCAGAGCTCAACTCCTTCTCCCCACGCTGCGGATATTCAGGACACAGCGTTAAACCACGGACAGCCCTTTGAAGGCCTTTAATTTACTTGTCAGCAATCCAGCTTGGCTCTTTCTTTAAAAAAAAAAAAAGGAAAGAAAGAAAGAAATCCCCATCCTTTAATTCACGTTGCCTTCCCCTGCCAACAATCCTATTGTCTGCCGCCTTTTATGTGGGTGTTCAGAGCCTTCTGTGCATTATGGAAAGTTGTAAATTGTGTTTCCTGCTGCTTTTTCTTCCTCTGCACTGACTCACAAATCCTTTTATTAGCATCCCTCACCTGTCACGTTTCCATTTGCTGCAAATTCCACGGCCTGGATGTTTTCAGAGAGCGAGGAAAATCGAAAGGGCCTTTTCACTAAGGTCTGTGGGTATCAAGCGACTCTGAAGTATTGTCTCCTGTTTTTATCCAAAAATGTATATGTCTGCAATTATGTGTGAATAACTTTTATTGATAACGTCTTCCAATGCAGCGGACAGCTTGTTGACTACAAAGCACAGGTTATTTAAATTCTTGGTGATGGGGGCCTGGAAGATAGTTCTTCTTGCCCAGAGGAGCAATAAAGATGCTTTCAGTTAACAATGGGAGACCCCAAACAAAGTGATTTAAAAAACAGCTGCTCCCAGCTGGGTGGCTTGGTGGGTTGGGGTGTCATCCTGTCCAGCAAACTGTGGCCGGTTCAGTTCCCCGGCAGGCCTAGGCCTAGGCTGCAGGTTTGATCCCCAGTAGGGGGCTGTACAGGAGGCCACCCGCGTTTCTCCCTCACGTCCACGTTTCTCTGTTTCTCCCCCTTCCTCTCTTTCTAAAAAAACAATAAACATATTCTCAGCTGAGGGTTAAAAATTAGGTAAAATACTAGCTTCCATAACCAAAAAGTATGATACCAAGAGGACTCCAGGATCAATAGAGCTGCTCCATTTTCTTCTAATACTATATATTTTTGTTAATTATTAAACGCATCAGGGATTTGCTTGTAAATATGGTTGGATACAGGAATGTAGGATTTTTAAAAAGCTTTTTATTTCATATTGATAGCCAATGATGATGGAACCAGTTATCAAAGAAAATCTTATTGGTTGGTTCCTACTGAATTAAACTGTTGTCTTGATTAGGTATGAATCTAATATATATATATACACACACACACATACATATATATATGTGTATATATATATATCAGTAATCTCTTCTGATTAAATAATATATTTAACCATTTCTTCACCAATTTTATTTATTTTAATTATCAGGACCTGGATTTTTAATTTTTGATAAAATATATCACACACCCATATGGTACAAACACTATTTTTTCCGCACCATATCCTTGGCTATTGTTGAAAAGTTAAGAAATTTAATATCTTTTTTCTCCTCTTCCCTCGCTCATGGGATTTTATTGGAATGCATTCGATTTATATATTTTTGTTGTTATAAAATTAGATATTTGAGTCCAGGATTGCTATTTCAGGTCAATAATATTTATTATATTTAAGTCATTTGTTTCTATATCTATCTCACTTAGATTTTTTTTTTTTTATTTGCAAGAGCATTTTATTTACCAAATATCTATGTGACACCTATTCATGTAGATACATGAGTTTTTCTCTTTCATTTTATGTTATCATTTATTATATGGGTGTAATTCCCAGAGTTGAAACTTTTTTATTTACGAAATAAATTCTACTTGATTATAATATCCATTGGCGTTAGGCCTGCATAATGTCTGCCAACATTTTATTTAGAATTTTTATGGCTGATCAAAAAGAAAATTATTCTGTTTTGTTGTTTCTTTAATTTTACTATCCAATTTTTAAATGGGATACTTTACTCATGTATAAAATGAATTTGGAGAATGTGCATCTTTTTTATTGAAGGGTAGCAAATTATGCCACCCCCAAATATGCCACTTTGGCATAAGGATTACTTGAGCTGAAGGCAATGGGGGGCAGTGGGGAACACCTATAATACTGTCAACAATACAAAAGAAATAAAAATAAAAGTTCGATGTCCTCCCTTTATCTGCCTAAATGAAGGGAATACATTTGCAAAGAGTCGCTCCTTGGAAAGTTAAGAAATTTAATATTTTCTTTCACCTATTCCCCCACTCATGGGATTTTACTGGAAAGCATTAAATTTATATATTATATATATATATACCATTCAATTTATATGCATTTATACATCATTTGTATATCATTCATTTTATATGTATCTATATATCTATATCAATATCCATATATCTATATATCTATATCTATATATCTATAACTATATCTATATCCATATCTATATCTATATCATCTATATATCTATATCTATATCTATCTATATATCTATACCTATATCTATATCATCATCTCTATCTACATCTATATCTACATCAATATCTATCTATACATCTATATCTATACCTATATATCTATATCTACATCTATATCATCTATATCAATATCTATATATCTATATCTCTGTATCTATATCTAATCTATACCTATATCTATATCATCATATATGTATATGTATATGTATATCTATCTATATATCAAGTTGTCTAAGGTCAATCCCCAGAGACCACTTTGGACTCCACCATCCACAGGAATCTACTGACAGCTTCTGCGAACCAGCCCTTGTCCTGAGCCTTGGGAGCCTGAAACAGCCTTTCCTTTCTCCGACTGGCTTATTCCACTCGGAATACTACGCAGCTGTGAAAAGGAAGGACCTGTTACCCTTGGAGATGGCACGGAGGGCCCTGGAGAGGACTGGACATAAATTCTTGAATAAAGACGAGCGCTGTGCCGTCTGCGTGCCTCTGTCGCAGCTGCTGTGGCAGAACAAACCGTAGGCATGCAAAACGCTTCCCTCAAATTCAGTCCTGGTGGATCCTTTTTTCAGGATTTATCTCTGTTTCTCTAAGACCCTCGTCGTAAACCTTTTCCTCTGGCAGTTCAACCTGAGTCGCATGATCTGCCGCTCCCCCTTCCACTATCCATCGTTTTCGTCTTTTTCTGGATGATGAAACACATCGTCTGTGCATGTTTACTCCTCGGTTTCCACGGTCTCACATGAACAATGAGCAACAGAGGAATTGTAAAGAAATCATATCCCTCAAACGCTACTCTGAGTTTTCTTTAATTGAAACGACAGCTTTTAACAAGCTGTTCTTGTTTAGCGATAAGTACATTGGTAAATAACACCATTTGTGTTTTATGCCTGACTGAATAAACTCAGCGGCAACAGAAATAATAAAAACATTTCACATTCTGAGCATCAGATCCGAGCAACGCGGTGGCCAGCCGACGGGCCGCGTGCGCTGTAGCGCGGGGACTGGCTTCCCAGGCGGAGAAGACAACCTCATGACCAACATCCACACAGACACAATAAAAGGTCACTTATGGGCCTCCAAACTGCAACCCCGCTCACTTATATTATTAAATAAGTAAATCTAATGATCAGTATGTATAGAAAACACAATATGGTGTTTATTTTTAGAGTTTAAAAATATGCATCGTGGCCCTGGCCAGTGTGGTTCAGTGGTTAGAGCATCGGCTGGAGCACCGGAGGGTCACAGGTTTGATTCCTAGTCCAGGGCATCTACCTGGGTTGTGGGTTCGATCCCCGGTGGGGGTGCAATGACTGTCTCATTGTTGATGTTTCTCTGTCTCTCCCTCTCCCCCTCTCCCTTCCTCCCTCTATGAGGGGCCTCAGAATAACGTTTATTGCTAAAGTGGATGTCCCTATAACACCCAATTCTCCTGGCATCTTTAATTGAGTACGTCCTGACACTGCAGCCCGACCTGAGCGTCTTGGGATGCTGTGATTAACTCCTCACACAACCATACTTATCAGCCACCTTCAGCAGATGTCAACTTTGCAATACTTAAATTTAGTTCATGGGGACTGCACTTAAAAGACAAGAAGTAGCAGCCAGAGCGACCCCGAAGCCATCCAGCACCTCATATCCCCCGTCCGCCTTCAGCTTATAATTATGCAAATGAAACCCTGCCTCTCCCTAGAACTCATAATTCACACCCTAAGGGCTGCCCGTCGACAAGTGTTTATTGAAAAACTGCCATGGATCCCAGGCTCGGTCTGGCCCTCCCAATCCAAGACATGGACAATAGGAATGAAAATCTAATGCTCAAGGTAGACAGGATCCGTCAGCAAGAAAAAACACAGTGTCCCCAAGGGCTGGGTTGTAGAATATCAGGGAGAGGAGCTGTAGCGTTTGGAGAGAGCAGAGTGCCCCCCAAAATTATCTACCAGCTAAGGAATTATCTTACAGAGACTTTGATTTTCTCTCTGATGCATTTTCCATGGCCTCCCGGACTAAGGCACGTCTCTCTATCTACCTGGACATGTTGGTGTCCACTCTCACATTGGATTTTAAACAGCCTGAGGAAGGGGCATATTCTGCATTTCATGTCATTATCCGATGAATTGTCACAATGCTGGAGGCCCAGGGCCTTTGTGAGCTGGGGGTTTTCTCATCACTGCTCCAGCTGCATCGGCACTTATCGGCCTCTCCAGGGCTTCTGACTCTTCCTCTGGTTGAGTTGTGGAAAGTTGTATTTTTCTAGGAATCTGTACATTTTGCCCAGGTTGTCCAGCTGGGTGGCGGCCCTATGACCACCTTTCACAGTGTCCAGTTAAAAGCCATTTCCCTCCAAGTTTCTAAATCTCAATCAGGAGACTAAATAAAAAGTTTGAAAATAGCAACAACAACAAAAATGCTGAAGGAGCACAGGACTTTGTTGCAGTTCCTAACACCGCACAGTACACCTTGTAGATGATCAGAGAGAGCAAATTAAGAGCCAAGGTGCGTAGCTGCCCTGAAGAAGGCACCCCATCAAGTGGAAATCAATACGGAAGACAGTATTGACCACGGACGGTGATATAACTCCTGCCTGACCCTCGCAGAGGTCCAGCTGCTCATTAATGTGTGGAGTGGCCCAGGAAAACCGAAAGGTGTAATTTCTTACTTAATGCGCAGTGTCATTTGGAGGATAGGAGGTGTCCGCAAACAAATAAAACAATAGGTGATGTATTATGTTTGTGAACCAAACAAGTATAAAACATGTAAAGGTTTAAATTGAGAGCCAGAAGGGTAGAACGTTTCTGAAAGACGCAACGTTGTGATTTCATTGAAAAGGCCAATTAAGCTGTAGGGAAGGAAACTGACAAAATCCAACTACACTAAGATAGAGGGGAAAAAATTATTTTCCAGCCAGGCCAGTGCAGCTCAGCGGTGAGCGTCGACCTATGAACCAGGAGGTCAGGATTCGATTCCCGGTCAGAGCACATGCTCGGGTTGTGGGCTCGATCTCCAGCCGGGAGCCTGCAGGAGGCAGCTGATCAGTGACTCTCTCATCATCAATGTTTCTATCTCTCCCTGTCTCTCCTTTCCTCTCTCTGAAATCAATAAACAAAATATTAAAAATTTTTTTTAAAGAATTCTATTGCATAGCAATGGCTATCATCGGAACAGTTGGTTTTTTCCTTCTGAGCTATTTCATGGATGTGCGTCCGATCGTGTTGCTACCATTTCTGTGTTTTTGACAGACAGGCCTTCAGGATTATACTCCTCAGTGAGTGTGTAGCCCCACCAGATACACAACGACTAACGACTCCATGACTCCTGTGTACAGCTGGGGATGGGAACAGCTCCCAGCCCACCTTGGGTACCTGTCTGGTTTCAGCACTGGGATGGGGACAGCTCCCAGCCACCTTGGGTGCCTGCCTGGGTTTCAGCACTGGGGGGGGGACAGCTCCCAGCCCACCTTGGGTACCTGCCTGGGTTTCAGCACTGGGGGGGGACAGCTCCCAGCCCACGTTGGGTGCCTGCCTGGGTTTCAGCACTGGGGGGGGACAGCTCCCAGCCCACGTTGGGTGCCTGCCTGGGTTTCAGCACTGGGGGGGGACAGCTCCCAGCCACTTTGGGTACCTGCCTGGGTTTCAGCACTGGGGGGGGACAGCTCCCAGCCCACGTTGGGTGCCTGCCTGGGTTTCAGCACTGGGGGGGGACAGCTCCCAGCCCACCTTGGATACCTGTCTGGTTTCAGCACTGGGGGGGGACAGCTCCCAGCCCACCTTGGGTGCCTGCCTGGGTTTTAGCACTGGGGGGGGACAGCTCCCAGCCCACCTTGGATACCTGTCTGGTTTCAGCACTGGGGGGGGACGGCTCCCAGCCCACCTTGGATACCTGTCTGGTTTCAGCACTGGGGGGGGACAGCTCCCAGCCCACCTTGGGTACCTGTCTGGTTTCAGCACTGGGGGTGGACAGCTCCCAGCCCACCTTGGGTACATGCCTGGGTTTCAGCACTGGGGGGGGGACAGCTTCCAGCCCACCTTGGGTACATGCCTGGGTTTCAGCACTGGGGGGGGACAGCTCCCAGCCCACGTTGGGTGCCTGCCTGGGTTTCAGCACTGGGGGGGGACAGCTCCCAGCCACCTTGGGTGCCTGCCTGGGTTTCAGCACTGGGGGGGGGACAGCTCCCAGCCCACCTTGGGTGCCTGTCTGGTTTCAGCACTGGGGGGGGACAGCTCCCAGCCCACGTTGGGTGCCTGCCTGGGTTTCAGCACTGGGGGGGGACAGCTCCCAGCCACCTTGGGGGCCTGCCTGGGTTTCAGCACTGGGGGGGGACAGCCCCCAGCCCACCCCTGATCCCCTCTAACCAGCTCTAGAGTTTCATGCGGAATCACAGGGGCCTCATGCCAGGAAGTGGACACCCTGGGACCACCCTCAAACCAATACGATATGGGGATCAGCAGAGAAACGCCCCCAACTTCACACCTTTGTTTCCCGAAAACATGACCAAAAATGTCTCTGTGAGCTTTTGTAAGAGCTTAAGCCGTTCCCTTTCTTTTTTTTTTAATTTATTTATTTTTATTGTTGACATTATTACAGCTGTCCCCCATGGCCCCACCGTTGTCCCCCTTTTTTAGTGTTGACCATATTATCGATGCCTCCTATCTCCCCCTTTTTGCCCCCCTCCTCCCAACTCCTGCCCTGCTCCAGGCCTTCCCCGTACTATTTTGTGTCCACGGCTGATGCCTTTTTATTTTATTTTTTTTACCTCCCTTTCGTGTTAAATGGTAGGATGCTTAGCCGGATGGATACGGCCCTCACGCCCTGTCTCAGGGGTGCTCCCTCCGTAAGCACTGTTTCAGCATCTGCGACTACAGATTTCGGGCGACGGTTTCCGGGAAATGGGAACGCAAGCACCGCTGGAATTTTCCCCGAAGACGCGGCTGAAACGGCCGTGGAGATTTGCCGTCGGACACCGAAGGCCGCTTCCTTGCCATTTCTCTGTTTTATGTTCAAAAGCCTATATTTTCAGAAACACTGTCTCTGTCTTTTCCTCGCTGAGGATCAAATACTCAACTCGTCCTTGAGGCTCTTTCCTTAAATGGCCTCAGGATGAAACTGTGCAAGGACCGGCCTCTTCAAAGCACCCATGCCCGGCGCCGGGGAAATTCCTGGGGAGACCAAGAGTGCGTCTCGTCTCTTACCACAGACAACACCAAAGGGCCTTCGTTAGTTTTTTTTTTTTCTCAGTAAAACCTGCGTGGCGGGGAGACATCACACGTGTCTAACCAGAGGGCTCCCTCTCATCGCCTCTCCTTACAGGCGGCCGCAGGCGAGAACGCCATACGGCAGGGAAGAAAGCCTTCAGAGGTCTGCGCCCAGGATCACACGGTGCGGCCGGATGAAAACCCAGACAGAATAACCCCACACAAAGAACCCCGGCAGCGAGTCACCCCCTCATCTTCCGTCGGCAACACTTAGATGCAGCAAATTACAGACAAAAGCTGCCATTCGCTGCGGCATCCTTTCCCCGGAACCACCCGATAAATTGCCTCCCGATGGCTAAAATTTCCTCGGGGCTGCTCGTCTACGCACCAGCCTCAGAGTCTGTTTCTAGATAAAAATCGACGCCGGGAATAGCTGACCGTTCCCGTCCGGCTTTATTTTTCTCGGCGTCTGCACCGGCGTCTCTCTCTCTCTCTTTCTCCGACCTGATGGCTGAAGATTCTGCTCAGACTTTCAGATCGAATCAGACAAAAACTACAACCAAAACCAACAAGCCTCGGCCTGGCAGGGTGGCTCAGTGGTTAGGCATGAACCGCCTGAGCCAGGAGGTCCCGGGTTCGATTCCCGGTCAGGGCCCATGCTCGACCCCCAGCAGCAGGCCTGCAGGAGGCAGCTGGTCAATGACTCTCATCATTGATGTTTCTCCCTTTCTCTCTCTCCCTCGCCTTCCCCTCTCTCTGAAATCAATAAAAACACGTTAAAAAAAACCGCCACCAACGAGCCTGGGCCGGCTGGCACCGCGACTCTCAATTATCAATACAAAAGACTAACAAAACAATATGACTCTCACCCTGTGAGAGGTTAGCACCGATGATCTCTTATATCCCCGCAGACGGAGAACCCTCCAGGGCAGAGAGTAAATTAACGGCGTCACCTACAACCGCGGTGACGCACTCAGCCTCCCCCGACGGCACTGGTCTGCATGAAACAGCACCCCGAGTCCGTGGAAATGAATGAGGACACTCTCCCGTCCCTCCCAGCGAAAGCAGACACAGGCTGTTCATTCAGAGCTTGCTAGAGCCCCCCCCCCCATGTCTCTCGCACACCCTCAGGCAGGCAGAGAGTGGGAACAAATTGCAGAGAAAACAGAGACACCTGAGACGTGCCGTGGTTGGGGGCTGTGGGTTTGGGCGGCGGAGACACACCAGCTAGAGGTGGGGCACCTCGGCGCCCAGGTCGGGGAGCTGCCTCCGTCTGGTCCTGAGCCGGGAGGACAGAGGTTATAAAAAATTCCACACTGGGGTTGAAAAGGTTGCATTTTGGGCCTGGAGCCGGCTGCCGAACAGCTAAGAGGCCCGAGTCCTCCCGTCGCCCGCGGTGTGTCCATTGAGACTATCCCGCGCACTCGCAAAGCCTCGCCGTGTAAAAACGATGACGCGCGAGGACGAAAATAAACGGAAAGAGCTTATAAATGGAAAATCGCGTGTTAGCCGAACCAAGGGAATTTTAGGATGATCGTGAGTGTAAGTTACGACCATGAAATCCTAACGGCAGGGGCGCTGGAAGAGATCTGAGTGGTGAGTGGGGACAGTTCCTTTTTTTTCTTTTTAATCGTCACCCCAGGAGTGAGGATATTTTCTTCTATTGATTTATAGAGAAAGGGGGAGAGAGAGAGAGAGAGAGAGAGAGAAACACCGATGAGACAGAGACACATCGATCAGTTGCAACCCAGGTACCTGCCCCGACCGGGAATCGAACCCATGACCCTCCTGTGCGCAGGCCAACGCTCTAACCGCGGAGCCACACCGGCCAGGGCTGGGGACAATTCTTTAATTTTCTTAGGAAGAACACTGAGAAGTGGAGCGGCAAACTCACTTCTCAAGGCCATGCAGCTAACGGAAGGCGTGGTCTGGCCGAGGGGTTTCTTGCTCCGAGAATAAAAATCTCACGATGCTATCCCTACGATACGTCCTCCTGGGGTGTCCTCGGGGGGTGTGTATGGGGGGGGTCCCCTCTTCCATTTGCCCTTCCTGTAAATTTCAAATCCACGTTACGTCGGGGAAAACGAGAGTCCGGCTCATGCAGAAAACTCGTATTTAGCAGTGTGCTCGGTACACGTAAACGATTGCACGGTTTGATGTACAAACGGTCAGATGGTGCCCAGTTCCGCATAAACGTGAGGATGGGCCATCCCCCAAACGGACAGGGTGGGTGACTTATTACGTGGTCAACAGCAGCACATCTTCACAAGCGTCTCACGTGTCTCTGCAGAGTCCCCACTTCAGGACATAGAAGAAACCTAAAATGAAATATTAACTATACGGAATTATTTAAAAAAAAACAAAAAACAAGGTGAGCCTGCCTTGTAATGAAAGACAAGAGCGTCTTTGGAGAATTGTCTCCGTGACGGGGCCCCTGTCTCGTGCACCGCGGCTGAGGCCCGGCTGGGCCCCTTCTCGCTTGCTCTGAGCCCCTGCGCAGAGGCTGAAGCCTGTATGGACACAGGGACCCTCGCAGCCGTGATCACAGTGCAAATGCTCGCAAACCCTGGGCGTCACCCCAATCCCCTCTTCAGCGCCTGTCGGCAGCCTCTTCCAAGGTTTCGCTGATTAGCAAACGGTCCCAAATAATTATTAGTTCATCTGCAATGACAATGACTCTGAGGCCTGGCTTCCAGCCCAGCAACTGCGCGCCCCCCCCACCCCGCTTCCGTCTGCTCCTCAGAAACCTGCTCCATCACAGGCAGCCCAAGTTACCAGCGACCCCCACCCCGTTTTATTTTTATAATTTTTTTGTTAATTCTCACCTGAGGATAATTTTTCCATTGATTTTCTTTTTTTAGGAGAGTGTGGAAGGGAGGGGGCGGAGGGAGAGAGAGAGAGAGAGAAACATGGACGTGAGAGAGACACACCCATGGGTTGCCTCCTGCATGCACCTCAACCGCGGCCGGGGATCCAACCTGCAACCCAGGTACCTGCCCTTGACCGGGAATCGAACCCGAGACCTTTGCTGCAGGGGGGCCCACGCTCTAACCACTGAGCCACACCTGCCAGGGCCCCGCCTCCTTTTTAAATAAATCTCCACAAACTGTTCCCTCCACGACGTTCCAAATGGGTCTTCTCCAGACAGCCACCCATCCAGGAGCATCACCCTGGCAAACAGGGTGCGCGACGTGGCGAGGAAGACCTTCCGTGGCCTCATTCGGCTCCCACCGCCCACCCAGCACCCACCCTTTTCAGTTCACCGGGCCGCGCGTTAGCTTCCGAAATTCACACTGGCTGACGCCAATGGGAATTCTCGAAACGCTCGGAGACAGGGTTTCAAGAAAGTAACTCACTGCTTAAGAACTCCGACGCCCGTATTAACTACGCGCACCGGAGCGGGAAACGGGATGTTGGCGTCAAAGAAAAATCTCCCTTTCGAAAGAAAACCCTTCTTCTGGCTGCAAGGACCAACGACAGTTTTGGTAGAGAGAGTTCGTTAAACACAATAAAGCCAACAAAAAACTGGTTATTGCCCAGGCCGGCTCATGTGGTTCAGCGGTTGAGCATCGACCGATGAACCAGGAGGTTCTGGTTCGATTCCTGGTCAGGGTTGTGGGTTCGATCCCCAGCAGGGGGCATGCAAGAGGCAGCCGGTCAACGACTGTCTCTCATCACTGGCGTTTCTCTCTCTCCCTCTAAAAAAAAATCAATAAAAACATATTTTTCTTAAAAAAGGAGCCATTGCCCTTAAACCGATCTGAATAAATTCCCCTTCTCTTGACACAGGTGACGGTTTGAATCCTGACGTCTCGTCTGAGACGACGGTGCAGCTCTGCCTGAATTAGTAAAAGATTTATTTCTACGCCGTGCACGTAACTGCGAAGGCTCTGCGTCTTTACTGCTTATCTAAATAGAAGGCTGAGACGTTTTTAATCGCTCCTGAGCTCGTGCCTGAACCACTTTTTTGCCACATTAAACATGTGTTTCCCTGATTTAATACATTGTGCGTTTGTTACATTGTTACAGTGACAACGCGCATGTTTATTAATGGAAACACAGAGGGGCCGTGTTTCATTTTTTTTCCCCGTGCAACATAGTTTCGGAAAAGTTTCCTTGCTTGTATTAGTTTCCGTGGAAGGATTTACTGTGACATGAAACAGCGACCGAGCACTAAATACGATACCTCAGGGCCCCAAGCAACTTGATGTGTAACAGAAATCGCCTCTAAACACTAAGGTGTAAAAAGATGACTTGATGTAAAATCCAAGAAGGTAGCTAATGCCATTGACCAAGAAGGGGCTTAGACACTTATGAAAGGCTACATTTCGATAATTATGTAACACGGCTCTTAACGGGTGATTTATGGGGCTGCACAAATCGATTTGGCGGATCCGCCGTCAGACTCACGCCCCAGCAGCTCCCCCATGTGCTGAGCCCGCTGGCCTTCGCCCCTCACCGTGGAAATGGGCTTATCTACGAGTCCAACGTTCCTCGCTTCAGATTTTACGGGCTGACAAAAAAAAAAAAATAAATAAACCTTGGAGTTTTGAATGCCCTGATTTTATAGATGAAGGCGAAGGCTCAGGAAACTGTGTCTTGCCCGAGGTTCAACGTTTACCAAAAAAAAACCCACCCAGGTGTATTTAAGGCTTTTACATCTTTTAATGAGGCATTTGGAGGTGCAGAGGTGCCCTAATTAATATCAAGAGACGCAAAGATTGGGTTCGGGGCCTTCCCACCCCGACCCTGGGTGTGTAGCTTTGCTCCCCACCGCGGAGCATAAAACGTCTTATTACAATTCCGGGTTCTGCAGGCACCAACTTTGCTCTGCTCGGGGCGGAATTTAGATTCAGCTCCCGACCCATTAGTTCCTGATCCAAATTATGCTCCCAGTTCTGTGCAAAGCAGATTAGTTCTGTTCTTTGCCGGATGAGGTATATTGAACTCATTCAGGGAAGTCGTAATTTCGGTGAATTGCCTTTTTTTTTTTTTTGAAAGCACTGTAAATGGACAAAAGCTACTTTTAAATGTTGAAAGACCCGCCGGCGCGGAAATTTTTAAGTGCCGCCATCCTGGGTCGAATTAATGTCGAATATTCATCAGCAAAGGGAGCGCTCATAGAGCGTTTCTCTCACCGAAGGCGTCCTGAAACGATGAGAAACCGCCACAATTTCGACGCAGCCTGTATTTCGCTCTATTCTGGCGAAGCGCTCGTTCGACGTGGCCGCCGTGTGTGAAACGAGAGGTGGATTTAAAGCGTTTTTATAAAGATTCGCTCGCTCCAGGCCCCATCAACACAATAGGAAGACCGCCTTAGACTGTGAAAAAAAAATTCGCCCTTTTATCTATTTCAACATTTCGTCACAGGAGTAGGGCGTCCGGCGGCGAGACACGGCTCGAACTTGCAGATGAAGCGACGGTGACTGTGCTCTCGTCGGCAGAAGCGGAAGGTGCCCAAACACCACCCTCCCTCGGGTTTCCCGAGAGAGACCCGGCCACGCTTTGGCTGCTAGGTAATAACCGCTCATATCCTGTGCGCACAGTAGGGCTGGTCAAATGGAAAACAAACGGTGAACAGTCAGGAAAAAATATTTGGACGCATCGTCTCGGGGTCAGTAGGTTCAAAGGATTGAGTCTAAAAATAGAAGTCAAGGCTTTTTATGGTTTCACGACTTCCATCGAAGCCTTTTACCCATTTGCAGTTTATTCTTGTGTCTGGTGTGAGCTGTTGGTCTAGTTTCATTTTTTTTTTTTTTTTGCATGGACCTGGCCAATTTTCCCAGCACCGTTTACTGAAGAGACTATCTCTACCCCGTTGTAGGCTCTTGCCTCCTTTGACAAATATTAATTTGAACACAGTGGTGTCGGTCGATTTCTGGGGTCCCTGTTCTGTTCCATTGATCTATACGCCTGTTGTTGTGCCAGAACCAGGCCGTTTGGATGACAGTGGCTTCGTAGTGTAGTTTGATACCCAAATTTCAGAGGGAAGGGGGTGGGTTGGAAGAGATTAACCTAAGAGCTTAAATGCATCTACACATAACCCAGGGGCACTGATAATAGTGCGGCGAAGGCCTGAGGAGGGGGCGGGAGGGGGTCAATGAGGGGAAAGGGGACATTGGTCATACTTTCACCAATAAACATAAATCAGCCTGGCTCGGTGGCTGAGCGCAGACCCGAGACCCAAGGGATCCCAGTTTGATTCCCGGGCAGGGCACACGCCCAGGTTTCGGGCGTATCTGCCATTGTCCCTGCGTTTCCAGGCCCATCCAATGGCATATCCGTGCACTGGAGTGCATGGATGTAGGCTGGGGAACGACAGAGAGAAAAGTAACCCATAGGATTAAAATAATAATAAAAAAATAAAAATAACAATAATAGGGAAAGGGAAGGAAAAAACCCCATATTTCTGGCTTAGCAAGTATTGACGCTCTGGGCTCAGAGGAACCTGGAAAGGAAACTGGGAAGAGCTTTTGTGCCAGCTCAGAATAATATAAGCAGAGGAAAAACAAATAATTGTGCATATTACGGGGAAAACAGGGAGTAATATGCAATTAGGCCTGAAGAGGAGAATAATTACATGAAACAAAGAGTCGCTGTTCGTCTTTGGCTTTCACTCTACTTCCCTGCCGCACGGGCCCACTTTACGGCCTGAATTAGACGGGGAACTTGAATACCTATAATCAGATGCATAAAGGCTTGTGTTTCTTGCATCCCGGCTATTTCCATCAGGATCCCTTACACAGTGAAGCTCTGCGGAAGCGAGAGGCTCCTCTGTTGGCCATGATTTACCTGGGACCAGTGCCTCCCCTCCGTCTCCCCAGGAGGGCCAGCCAAGTGCCTACAGTCTCGCTGGGTCCAGTTCTGAGACACACACGCCTTCCCCTGGAAGCCGGCACCCCGGGCGGGCGCGGGGGCTTCCCCACAAATGCACCTGCACAATACCTGCCTCGACACACCTTCCAGCAGGTACCCGGGCCACCTGCCTAGACACCCTATAATAGGGGGAACAAACAGGAGGGGCCGGGGTCTCGCCCCAGAGACACCTCAGGGTGTCCTGCCGCCTGCCAGACGCATCTGTCCATGAGGTGCCCGGAGGAAGCCGCTCATCGCCTGCCCAGGCCCCGCTGCCCATGAGACGCTGGGCGCGGGCCTGGGAGCTGTGGCCCATGCACGATACTCAGAAAGTGACGGCGAGAGCGCAGGCGGGGAGAGGGGAGAGCTGGGGACGCGGGGACTCTCTTCTGCGTACAGACTGCCTTCGGTGTGGCGCGCGGAGCAAAGGTCCTGGGAGTGGACACAGGAGCTCTGACGCTCCGCTATTTCCAGGGAAGATGCCCGTGATTGTCCTCTTGGCTATCAACTCGGAATTGCGGGACCCAGGCCCCAAACGGCAACACAAAACGCTCTTTACCTGCAGGGGGCTGGGACTGCTTGACCTTGCGAAGCCGTCTCGGCTTTTGTCTAGTTTTCCTTTTTAAATGGGGGCGGTGAAGATGTGAGTGCATCCTGCTCACAGTAACAAGTAGCTAAAGCCATGTGAACATTGCAGGGAGACCCAGCGCTTTTTTGTGGGCTCCTGTGGAAGACAGGGATTTGTATTCTCAGCGAGGAGGGGGGGATGCATCATCCAAGGTACTCGCTGCTGCCAGCAATTTAGAGCCTCCCGAGAAAGGATGGCCTTGTCGTCTATAGGAAATTACAATGCCGAGAGGACGGGGCTCTTGCGTGTTTCGATGGGTAGGGCTTTATTTTAACCGGGAATGGGCTCCTTTCGTGGTTAACAGGGATGTAAAGGAGACACTGGCAAAGAAGGAAGCAACGTCTTCAAATCCCGTCCCTCCCTAGTCCAAGGTGTATCAGCCTTGGCACTGGTGATATTTGAGGCTGGGTAAGTCTTTCCCCGGATCGGGAGGGGGTGTCTGGGCACTTGGGGTGCTCAGCACCATCCCAGACCTCCACCTGATGGATGACGGTGCCACCCTCCCTGCTCCAGCTGCAACAACCAAAATCGCCTTCCGACCTTGCCAAGCAGCATCCCTAGAAAACCGGTGTTCCAGCAGCCGCTCCTGAGTATTCCCCAGACACAATAATCTGGTAAAGGCTCTGAGAAGTCCCGTGACGCAAAAATAAGGCAGATCAACTGTATTTCCCAATGGAGTTGGTCATTTGCTAGAGGACACCATTTTATCTCACGAATTACGGCTCTAACAAACCTTTCTATCACCGTATTTTAAGCACACGAGACAAGCACCCGACCTAATTTAGGCTCTTGTGAAAATCTGCCCCATAATCAAACGCCTATTAACAACCTCCAATTATTTCCCTATGAATATAAATGCCCACTTAATAGACACGTGTGTGATGGAGATGATCACTCTAAATTTATTTCAGTTACTCTGTGATTTATTCCTCGCTAACGTAATTATCTGGAGGTATATTTTTCTGTCAATACACAGTTTCCCAGTACGAGTACCTTGTTTCACTCCTGTGTAGACAATGTATACTTTGTTTAATTATTTATTCATACACAGTTCTCCATGCTTCGGATTCCTTTAGGACTTGATACATTTTATAGGTGCGGCACCTGGAGCGTTAAAGTTACTTTGTATCCAACTCATATCCCTTCTGCAGCAAACACGGGCTGTGCTGAAAAAAAGTATTCAAGGTACCAAAGTCAGCATGGTAATATTGAATCCAGAAAATGATCGTAATTTAAAATTCCCATGTTCTCAGACGCCAGCTGGGTCGTTGTCTGTGATCCTGAGGACGGGCTAGAGATCAGAGGTTCAAGGACCTCCTCCCTGGGCTCCCTTAATTTGCACAGAACTCAAAGAAATATTTACTCACTAGATCGCTGGTTTGTTATGGAAGGAGATGGCTCAGGAGCAGCCAGGCGGGAGAGACACATAGGGCGAGGGATGGGGAAAGCATAAGGGGTTTCCAGGCCCTCCCCTGTCCCCGAATCTCCCCGTGCTCACCAGCCGAGAAGCTCTCCCCGAAACCCCTCCTTTTGGGGTTCTACAGAGGCTCCGTTACGTGGGTGTGGTTGATTAAATCTTCACATTAGCAAACGATTCAACCTGCAGCCCCTCCCCAGCTTCCCGAGCTCAGCGGAGGGTCTGAAAGTTCTGACCCTCTGCTCAGGGTCGGCTCCCCAGGCAACCAGCCCCCATCCTTGGGTGTCCCCCAAAGTCGCCGCATTCACATAAAAATACCTTGATTGCTCTCATCGTTTAGGAAACTCCAAAGGTTTGGGAGCACGATGCCAGAAATCACAGTGACGATCAAACACGTATTTCTTATGCTAAATCACAATATCGCATCATGCGTGAGGGACAGCGGGGGACACTCCTCAGCATGAAAGACGCTCACGAATTGTTGCTTTATGTCCGATATTTAACCCTCCCACCTACTGGGAAGAAAGAGGTCTCCTCTGAGAGTTTTACAAGTTTGTAGGTGTTTTGTTTTTTTAAATCATTAATTTTTTTTTATTATATAAGGGACACCCATACGCTTGTTGCTAAAATGCAGAAAGTATATACAGGTACAAAGAATAAAACGTATCTATCTCTTTACCACGCACAGATAATTGCTGTTTAGAAGTGGATGGGTTTCCTCTCAGTCTTGTTTCACTGCATAATTTGGACACGTTTCTATCAAAAAAGTTAGAGAGTGGAGCGTGTCTGTGCTGAGATCAATTCAGACTGTATACAACTATCCCAGAAAATAGGGGGGAAAAGCAGTAAAGGGAAAGAGTGCAGCCGATTTGGGAACTCCCTCACACCCTAACGCAGGGGTCAGCCAAGTTCATTAAAGGGTCAGGTAGTAAAAAAAAAATTAGGCTTTGAGAGTAATAGTTTCTCTGCTACAATCCACGTCTCTGCGTTGCCAGCGCAAAGCCCATAGACAATACACCAAGGAATGAGCGTAGCTGTGTACCAATAAAACTTTATTTACAAAGACAGGTGGTGGACAGCATTTGGCCCACGGGTTGTAATTTGCCACGTCCGGCCCCACGGTGCCACAGGCTACACGCAGGGAGCAAGTAAGAAAGTCCAGAAGTACCATAGCCCTTGTATCTAACAGCTAGAAGGGTTTCTGCTCTGTTATTTTATTTTATTTTATTTTTTATTTTTATTTTTATTTTTTAATATATCTTTATTTCAGAGAGAGGACAGGAGAGGGAGAGAGAGATAGAAACATCAATGAGGAGAGAGTCATTGATTGAGCCCGCAACCCGGGCATGTGCCCCGACCGGGAATCGAACCCCGATCGCCTGGATCCTAGGTCGACGCTCAACCACTGAGCCACGCCCGGCCGGGCTCTGCTCTATAATTAAAATAAAATAAATAAATATAAAACAGCATCCAGATAAAACTCCATCCAATATAGGACTGAATAGTCATCTGTTTGTTTGTTGAAAGTTTGCATCCAGGTCCCGGGTTCGATTCCCAGTCCAGGGCAAGTACCTGGGTTGCAGGTTCAGTCCTTGGCCCCAGTCGGGGCGCATATGGGGGGCACCTATCGCTGCGTCTCCCACGTCCATGTCTGTGTCTCTCTCTCAAAAGATACGCTCAGGTGAGGATTGGTAACAAAACCAAAAGCTTGTAATCAGGGAAAAACACCGCATTGCGTTTGGACAGCGCTTCACAGGACGTGTGTTTTTTTCTCAGGCAAACCCTTCGCCGGAGCTGTGATTCCATTATCAGCCCTGTTTCAGCTTTTTTTTCTGGCCGCTTCCCAAGTTATAACCATTTCTGCCACTCCATCAATCTCTTCAATCATTTCTCCCAAATTTAAGTCCCCTCTGGCTTTTCCTGATCCACCCATTTCCCTCCCACCCACGGAAGATTCAATCAGCCGCACATGGCTGACGGGGTCTGTTTTTGAAAGGACATCCGGTGATTAGGCAATTTCCTCCAAAGACGACTGCTGAGAAAACCCCCCGACGACGCTGCTTTCCTCGTCAAGGGATATTCGACAGGGAGATGGGCTTCCCCTTCCTTCCTTCCTTCCTTCCTTCCTTCCTTCCTTCCTTCCTTCCTTCCTTCCTTCCTTCTTTCCTTCCTTCCTTATTTTTATTTTATTTTATTATTTTATTTTATTTTATTATTTTTATTTTATTATTTTATTTATTTTTAAATTAAATTAAATTAAATTTAAATTTAATTTAATTATTTTATTTTATTTTATATTTTATTTTATTATTTTATTTATTTTATTATTTTATTTTATTTTTTATATTTTATTTTATTTTATTTTATTTTATTTTATTTTATTTTATTTTATTATTATTTTATTTTATTTCTGCTAATCCTTACCTGAGGATATTTTTTTCCATTGCTTTTGAGAGTGGGAAGGAGAGAGAGAGAGAGAAACATCGATGTGGGAGAGACACGCATTCATTGTCCCCTGCACATGCCCTGACCAGGGGCGGGGCGGGAACCTGCAACCCAGCCATGTGCCCTTGGCTGGAATCGAACCCAAAACCCTTCCGGGCAAAGGATGCTGCTCTAACTACTGAGCGACGCCTGCCACGGCCTTCCTTGTGTGTTTTTTTTAAGCTTTCCATTTGTCACAGACTCAATCTTTGCAGAATCTATAGGCAAATAGACTTTCAGCTGAAGAAACACTGAGTGGCCACTGTGACTCCACCTCGCACGTTCCCCGCAGAGCCCTTCGCCGGTTCCGCTCGCCCAGCGCCCAGCTCACGGGCCTGCTCCTCCAGGGCCCCCCATCAGCACGCTGGCTGTGTGTGCAGTCCTGGGGCGCAGAAGCGCTAGGACTTCAAGTGCCCTTCTCACTTGTGTCTCCGCCCGTCATCCCCCAAGCCCCAAACCGTACCCAATAACTGAATGGGGTACATGTGAAATGCCTAGCTCCCTGGCCTTGAGGCAAACAAACAAACAAAACGCTCTGCGATATTCCTTCTGCTCCGGTTCTCTCCAGAGATCAGGCTCAGGCTGGGGCTTTGCAGAAATCACCCTGGTGGCTCTTTCCTGTCCTGCTTCCTTTATTTCCTCTCCCTGGGCTCCCCAAGAAATCTAGTCCAGGTTCTGCCTCTAGGAAATCAGACCCAAATCCCTATCTGCAGTGGGCACTGCGCCCATAACGAAGAGATTTTCATCCACTACGGACCCAGGCGGATGCCATGAACTCATGCAAGCATCGGAGCCGATGCACCAAATACCTTCGCAACACAACCAAAGAACATGCATTGAACACGTGTGTCCGTCACTTACATTTTCTCTGATTTTCCGGGTTGGCGAGGGGCCCAGCTCCTGGGTAGGGGGATGAAGGTCTCTCTGACAAGGCATCCTAAGAACTATCTGGCTTTTAAATGAACCCCGCTCCTGAACCGCATGGTACTTTGGTCTGGCTCTCAGAGGGCAACGAGGGCAGGGTCTCCATCGATGAGGGCCCTCACCTCTGCCCTCCGATCAATACACTCTGAACCTCCTGAAAAATACAATTTTTATCAATTTACCCAGCATCGACCGGGGTCCCGGTAAACTGATTCAGAATGATGACACGGAATAATCAATGACATGAAATGTCAGTGTCCACAAGAGCCCCGAGAAAGAAATGGGGCTCAGTTATGGGGGCTGGTGCTCAGTCCAGTCCCCCCCCCCCACCCCCAGCCAGTTACCAGGTGCCTGGGAAGCACAATATGTTATCAGAGGGTTTCTTTTGTTGTAAGGGGAGGAACATGATTTCAGAAAGGTC